>NW_011397708.1:0-927 GCF_000754665.1 Bison bison bison | reverse complement strand
GAAAGACCTTTTTCAACAAGTCTCGAGGCCAGATTCCCCTACCATGACGCGAGAGCAATGACGCGCTCCCCCTCGCCACTCGCATGGAGACCCGACTTCCCTGGCGCCCCACGAGAGGCTCACTGACCTCGCCGTCGTACCTCGTGAGAAACCGCACCCTGGGGCCGCCGCTCGAGAACCACCCCGAGACTCCCCCGTCATCGCGGAGATGAGGGCCTTCGTCTCCTGCATGGCCTAGAGGCCAATCTCGCGACCTCTCTCCAAACGCCTCAGGAGGCTTGACTCCCTTTAGTCCACCCAGTGAGCTCCAAGAGATACCCGTCGCCACTCGGGAGCAGAGCGGGGTTCTTTGCTTCCACTCGAGATGAATGCCTGTCTCTCCGGGTGCGTCTGGAATGCAACCCCGAGATCCCGGTCGCCCCTGGAGAGGAGCATTGGCTTCTGGACACAACCCTAGATGAAGTCTACTGGCCCTGCAGTCACTCGAGAGCAATCCCCAGCTTTCCTCCGCAACTCGAATGGAAGGTTGGACTTCCCTGTGCCAGCACATGAGGCATCCTGAATTCCCCGTCGTAACTCGAGAATCGCGCCGCAACTCAAGAAAAACCACGTGGTTCCCCCGTCATCGCAAGATGAAGCCCTTTCCCGCTACAGCGTCTCAGGAGAAGTCCCACGTTAGGAATTGGAGGTCGAAACGGTACTTGGCACCCTGGATGCGCCCCCACGAAGTTCCCCGGCATCCCGGTCTCCCTGGAGAGGAACCACGAGGTTTTTCCGGCACCACTTCCTCTGAGCCCTTCTACCCGTCTGATCTCGACAGGAGGGTCGACTCCCCTGCTTTGTCTGGAAGGGGTTCCCGACCTTCCGGTCGCACCTCAGGATGAGGCCGGTCTCACGACGACATTCCAGACGTGGCCTCGTGTGTGC
>NW_011397707.1:0-869 GCF_000754665.1 Bison bison bison | reverse complement strand
CTAACTTGTAGAAACCTGCTGTACGAGTTCCTTGAAAGCAAGACCCTCTATGTATGGATATGTCTTCATGCCTTAGGTTGTGCCTCGAATATAGTGTACCCATCAACCCAGGAAAGGAAAGAATTGAATCGCCAAATATACAAAGAGATCAAAAGTGCCGAGCCAAGTGACCCCTTGAGGCTTCCAAGAGCTTTTCTGTCTTTCACACACTAAGTAAATACTGAGCACCTACGATGAGCTAGGAGGCATGTAATAAGTTTCAGGGAATAGAAGGCGGAGAGAAGAAGACCCAGAGTTCCTGCTTTCACTGAGACGACTCTAATGATACATCACAGGCAGATCCTTTGAGAACCTATAGAGGGGCCTCTTCCCTCACCACAAAACCTGGGTGTCGAGGGAAGGGCTTTCCAGAGGCACCATTTCGTTGAGGTCCGATAGGTTGAACCTAGGTAAACCAGGGTTGAGATGCAGGAAGAATTTCAGGCCGGGAAAATAGCATCTTGGAAGGCTATGTGACCAGGGAAACTTAGGACATTCAAGAACGAAAAATGCCCTATGGGATGGAAGCCAAAGAGTGCAGAGGGCATTCCAGGCAAAAGACATCAGAGAAGAACGTGAGGAGCAAGCCTGAAGGGAAGTGGTCGTATCTTCAATATGCTGGGAAAATACGAGAGCCGTTGGAGCAGGGAGGTGACAGCATTGCATCTGCATTTCCAAAAGGTCATCTTGCTCCACGTCACTAATGATTGGAGAGGCTCAACTCCAAACTCCAAGGAGGGACCACTTCACATGAGTCCGACTGGGCCTCACTGCGATGTCTGTCAATAACCGATGCTGGAGAAGATGTGGAGCAAAGGGAACTCTCCTCC
>NW_011397706.1:0-505 GCF_000754665.1 Bison bison bison | reverse complement strand
AGGATGTCTGGCTCTAGGTGAGTGATCACACTATCCTGGTTATCTGCATCATGAAGATCTTTTTTGTATAATTCTTCGTTGCATTGTTGCCATCAGTTCTTAATATCTTTTGCTTCTCTTATGTCCATACCATTTCTGTCCATTATTGTGCCCATCTTTCCATGAAATGCTCCCTTAGTGTCTCCAATTTCCTTGACGTGATCTCTAGTCTTTCCCATTCTATTGTTTTCCTCTGTTCTTTTTGTTGATTGCTGAGGAAGGCTTTCTTATCTCTACTTGCAATTCTTTGGAACTCTTCATTCAATGGGTATATATTTCCCTCTCTCCTTTGTCTTTTGCTTCTTTTCGTTTCTCAGCTATTTGGAAGGCCTCCTCAGAGAACCATTTTGACTTTTGGCATTTGTGTTTCTTGGGTATGGTCTTGATCACTGCCTCCTGTACACTGTCACAAAACTCCATCGATAGTTCTTCAGGCATTCTGTCTATCTTGATTCTGTCTTGAATC
>NW_011397705.1:0-573 GCF_000754665.1 Bison bison bison | reverse complement strand
GCGTATGCGTGTACATGTGTGTGCATCTATGCACATCGATCTGTGTATAGGCACTCTAGATGCACACGGGCACCTGTACATACGTACATGCGTGCACGTCTACGTATATATACACACGTGTGTACGTAGGCACAGATTCACGCGTGCGTCTGTGTGGACGTACATACACTCTCTGTAGACGTCTGCGTATGCGTCCGTACGTATGTATACGTGGGGTACATACACGTGTGCACATACACACGCAGATATGTGTGTCTATGCAAGCATGCACGTACGGGTACGCATAGACGTGCATCCACACCTGTGCGCAGACATCACACGTATACACACTATACGTGCATCTAGATGCGTTGACACGTCCGCGTGTATGTGTGTGTGTGTGCCTATGTATCCCGACGTCTCTGCACATGTGAGCATGTGTGTTCACGCCTGTGTCTATCCGTGTACGTATGTGTATAGATGCCTCTGCGTATATACACGCAAGCATACACGCACACTAGAAACGCCTAGGCATACACGTGCGCACACAGACACGTGCGTGTACGTGAGCATGCCCTTCGTACGTGTGTGTTT
>NW_011397704.1:0-568 GCF_000754665.1 Bison bison bison | reverse complement strand
TGGAACCTGGGGGTTTTTTCCGGACGATGCACGGGCGAGTCACTGCCCCTTCGTGTTGACTTCATTCACAGGGTGGAGTTCGGAGAGGTGTCCGGGCATCGGGTTCTTATCAAGAGGGGACCGGGAAATCGGGGTGCATGGCAACGTGGAAGCACCCACGAGGCCACGTCTGGTATGTCGTCGTGAGACCGGCCTCATCCTGAGGTGCGACCGGAAGGTCGGGAACCCCTTCCAGACAAAGCAGGGGAGTCGACCCTCCTGTGGAGATCAGGAGGGCAGAAAGGGCTCAGAGGAAGTGGTGCCGGAAAACCTCGGTGTGCCTCTCCAGGGAGACCGGGATGCCGGGGAACTTTGTGGGGGCGCATCAAGGGTGCCAAGTACCGCTTCGACCTCCATTTCCTCACGTGGGACTTCTCCTGAGACGCTGTAGTGGGAAAGGGCTTCATCTTGCGATGACGGGGGCACCACGTGGTTTTTCTCGAGTTACGACGGGGAATTCAGGATGCCTCTTGTGTTGGCCCAGGGAAGTCCAATCTTCCATTCGAGTTGCGGAGAAAGCTGGGGATTG
>NW_011397703.1:0-786 GCF_000754665.1 Bison bison bison | reverse complement strand
CGTAATTCCTGCCTGCTCATCTACTTGATTATTGCCAGCTGAGCAGCATGTTTCCTCCCAGCTGACTTCCATGATTACTGCCTGCTGACTGATTCCTGCCCTCTCAGCTCTTTGTTCATTGCCTCCAGAGGCACATGATCAGTGTATGATAGCAAACATGATCAGCGCATGATCAGTCACATGATCAGCACCATTAAGTCACTTGATCACTACATGATAGTCATGTGATCAGTCCATGCTCAGTCACGGTATCAGTGCATGATCAGCCACGTGATCAATGCATGATAAGCCAGGTGATCAGTGCATGATGAGCCACGTGATCAGTGCATGATCAATGCATGATCAGTCACGTGACCAGTGCATGGTAGCTACGTGATCATTGCATGATCAGCCACGTGGTCAATGCATGATAAGCCAGGTGATCAGTGCATGATCAGTTACGTGATCAGTGCATGATTAGTCAAGTGATTGTGCATGACCAGGCACGTGATCAGTGTATGATCAGCCACGTGATCAGTGCATTATAGCCACGTGATCAGTGAATGTTCAGTCACCTGATCAGTGCATGATCAGCCACGTGATCAGGGCCTGTTGAGCTGCGTGATTACTCTCTGCTCATCGGCTTGACAATTGCCAGCTGAGCTTCACGATTCCTGCCTGTCATCTGGTTGACAATTGCCAGCTGTGCTGCGTAATTCCTGCCTGCTCATCTACTTGATTATTGCCAGCTGAGCAGCATGTTTCCTCCCAGCTGACTTCCATGATTACTGCCTGCTGACTGATTCC
>NW_011397702.1:0-510 GCF_000754665.1 Bison bison bison | reverse complement strand
CACCCACCCTGGGGCGACAGTGATGCATCCGCCTAGCTGTGCATGAACCCTGCTCCGAGGCACAGAGGGCTTCAGACCCTCAGCCTCTGGAGCAATTGCTAGGGAAAAGCAGAGGAGCAAAACATGGTTTGTGTGAAGGCGTGTGACACACGGTTGGCGATAACGAGCTTCCTTGTGTCGCCTGCTGGCTGCCATTTATCCCAGGCCGCATCGCCAGCGTCCAGCATCCACTGTCTGCAAAGTGGGTCATTTCATCAGTGTGCTGTGTTTAATGACAGTGATCAGATTTTTTAAGAGAATCATGTGCCTCAGGTTTAGCTAGGGTTCTGGATTTTTTTTTTCCTTCAACTTGTATAAGATAATGTCAGAAATAACTGTGGGAGAAACGAGAAAAGCATGCCAGTTCTCCAGAGCAGTGATGGGATGTTGATGGGATGTGAGTGCTCCTGGTGCCCAGCATTTATTCTTGGGGGATTGATCACAGTTCATTCTCCACCTCGTGGCCTGAGA
>NW_011397701.1:0-517 GCF_000754665.1 Bison bison bison | reverse complement strand
CCACAAAAAATAATTCTATCTGAAATCCCAAAATACCAGTCAGGCCCAAATCTTGACAATTTAACCAATTAAGGTACTATCCTTAATGAGAGAAAATATTAGTCACAAAGTTAAAAAAAAAAAAACCCAAGACTGGGGTTCACACTCCCAGACAAATTTAAGGTTATTCTCCCCAAATGACTAAACAGTCATTTAAAAATATATTTTCTTAAAAATAAAGAGCTGTTTTCTCCATTTGATTCCTTTTAGATATAAAGTATTTATATGAATAAATTATGATGAATTTATCATGTCTGAAAAATATAACTTGGATGTAAACATGTTTCTCATTTAGAATGTTAGGTAAAAGGATCCTCCTCAGCCTTACCTACTACTTTTAGGGAGGAAGTAGAAGGTTTCATAGACCAGGGCAAGAGTCCGGTCTGGAAGAGACAAGTTTTGTAAATTTCTGTCAGGAATCAGATAAATATTCTAGGCTTTACAGGCCGTAAGATCCCTGTTACAACTACTCAACACT
>NW_011397700.1:4901-5233 GCF_000754665.1 Bison bison bison | reverse complement strand
CCCTGCAGACTGGGGACAGGAGAGTCAGGCCTCGTCTTGGGTTGAGGCATGGAACTCCGCTTGCCTCTCGAGGTGTCCCCGGGGAGAGAGGCCACTTGTCGAGCGGTATTTGGAACCTGGGGGTCTTTTCCAGACGATGCACGGGCGAGTCACTGCCCCTTCATGTTCACTTCATTCACAGGGTGGAGTTCGGAGAGGTGTCCGGGCATCGGCTTCTTACCAAGAGGGGACCGGGAAATCGGGGTGCTTCGCAATGTGGAAGCACCCACGAGGCCACGTCTGGAATGTCGTCGTGAGAACGGCCTCATCCTGAGGTGCGACCGGAAGGTCGG
>NW_011397700.1:0-684 GCF_000754665.1 Bison bison bison | reverse complement strand
AATTCGGGATGCCTCTTGTGTTGGCCCAGGGAAGTCCAATCTTCCATTCGAGTTGCGAAGGCAAGCTGGGGATTGCTCTCGAGTGACTGCAGGGCCAATAGACCTCATCTAGGCTTGTGTCCAGAAGCCAATGTTCCTCTCCAGGGGCGACCGGGATCTCGGGATTGCATTCCAGACGCACCCGGGGAGACAGGCATTCATCTCGAGTGGAAGCAAAGAACCCCGCTCTGCTCTCGAGTCGCGACGGGTATCTCTTGGAGCTCACTGGGTGGACTAAAGGGAGTCAAGCCTCCTGAGCCGTTTGGGGAGAGGTCGCGAGGCTGGCCTCGAGGCCATGCAGGAGGCGAAGGCCCTCATTTCCGCGATGACGGGGGAGTCTCGGGGTGGTTCTCGAGCGGCGGCCCCAGGGTGCGGTTTCTCACGAGGTACGACGGCGAGGTCAGTGAGCCTCTCGTGGGGCGCCAGGGAAGTCGGGTCTCCATGCGAGTGGCGAGGGGGAGCGCGTCATTGCTCTCGAGTCATGGTAGGGGAATCTGGCCTCGAGACGTGTTGAAGAAGGTCTCTCGAGGTCTTTCTCGGGTTGAGGCGGGAAACCCTGGCTTCCCTCGATTTGTGCAGGTGACCTCAGGGGGCTTCTCATGGTGGCTCTGAGAAGTCAGGGAAACTGGAGGTGGGAGGGGCCTC
>NW_011397699.1:0-902 GCF_000754665.1 Bison bison bison | reverse complement strand
CCACTTCCTCTGAGCCCCTTCTACCCTCCTGATCTGGACAGGAGGGTCGACTCCTCTGCTTTGTCTGGAAGAGTTTCCCGACCTTCCGGTCGCACCTCAGGATGAGGCCGGTCTCACGACGACATTCCAGACGTGGCCTCGTGAGTGGTTCCACATTCCGAAGGACCCCGATTTCCCGGTCCCCTCTTGATAAGAACCCGATGCCCGGACACCTCTTCGAACACCACCCTGTGAATGAAGTCAACACGAAGGGGTAGTGACTCGCCCGTGCATCGTCGGGAAAAAACCCCCAGGTTCCAAATACCGCTAGACAAGTGGCCTGTCTCCCCGGGAACACCTCGAGAGGCAAGTGGACTTCCATGCCTCAACACAAGACGAGGCATGACTCTCCTGTCCCAAGTCTGCAGGGACTTTGCGATCGGAGTCTGAAGTCCGAGGAACACTGAGGTTCCTGCCACAACTGGAGATGAGGCCCTCTTCCAATGCACCAAAGCCAGTGGAGTGCCGAGAGGCCCCTCCCACCTCCAGTTTCCCTGACTCCTCAGAGCCACCATGAGAAGCCCCCTGAGGTCACCTGCACAAGTCGAGGGACCCCAGGGTGTCCTGCCTCAACCCGAGAAAGACCTCGAGAGACCTTCTTCAACACGTCTCGAGGCCAGATTCCCCTACTTCCGTGAGCCGGCATATTGCATATTGAGTGCATATTGCATATTGCTTATTGAGGGCAGCACTTTCCACAGCATCATCTTTCAGGATCTGGAATAGCTCAACTGGAATTCTATCACTGCTGGGAGCCAGTGAGGAACTCCGCCCATGACAAAGGTCATGAGGAAGGAGGCTCGGCATACGCAAAGGCGGGATCGAGCTTCAGGAGTCCCCCTGGAAATTCTCGAGCATATACC
>NW_011397698.1:0-674 GCF_000754665.1 Bison bison bison | reverse complement strand
CATGGGGTCACAAGGAGTCTGACACAACTGAGCGTGCACACACTGAGAATCCAGCTCCAGGTTACACACTGGAGAAATATAGGAAGCAGTCCAATTAGTCCAAGGGCTAATAATTCCCTTCCCCCATAACTTTGAGGCAAAGAAGAGGTTTGTGTGGGATGGAGAGCTGAAGGATTCATACAGCAAGGTTCACGTGAAGTGGCCTGCAGAATCATTAGGGTCTAGATGAAAAAAAAACCAAACCAATGGAATGGTTGTCCATGCCTTTTAATTCTTTGTTTTTTTCAGCATGCACTTATCATGTATCTTCTCCCTGCCTGATTTTCTGCTAGAAGCTGAAGCTAGGGCAGTGAATTGGACAAGTGAAATAGAAACCAGCATGAGCAGGGGGACGGGATGCATGTGAGAAAGTCTGTGACTGTGGGTGACAAAGAAGAGACTAGCTGGCACCCAAGGGTCATGGGGAAAGTTAATTGGAGCTGGGCTTCGGAGATGGGAAATGAGGACAGGGAGATAAAGCAAGTGATTGTTCAAGGTTCTATCAGAGTTGAATGGGATTTCTCTTCTTCCTAACTGATAATGAGAAGCCCTCACTAGTTCTTGGGTAGGAAAGAAAAACAATTTGTTTCTAGAATGCTTTGTCTGGCAGCTCTGCACAGGCCACACTGGATAGC
>NW_011397697.1:0-1067 GCF_000754665.1 Bison bison bison | reverse complement strand
GGGAAAGTGGAGGTGGGACGGGCCTCTCGGGACTCCACTGGGTTTGGTGCATTGGAAGAGGGCCTCATCTCCAGTTGAGGCAGGAACCTCAGGGTTCCTCTGACTTCAGACTCCGATCGCAAGGTCCCTGCAGACTTGGGACAGGAGAGTCAGGCCTCGTCTTGGGTTGAGGCATGGAACTCCGCTTGCCTCTCGAGGTGTTCCCGGGGAGACAGGCCACTTGTCGAGCGGTATTTGGAACCTGGGGGTCTTTTCCCGAATGCACGGGCGAGTCACTGCCCCTTCGTGTTGACTTCATTCACAGGGTGGAGTTCGAAGAGGTGTCCGGGCATCGGGTTCTTCTCAAGAGGGGACCGGGAAATCGGGGTCCTTCGGAATGTGGAACCACCCACGAGGCCACGTCTGGAATGTCGTCGTGAGACCGGCCTCATCCTGTGGTGCGACCGGAAGTTCGGGAACCCCTTCCAGACAAAGCAGAGGAGTCGACCCTCCTGTCCAGATCAGGAGGGTAGAAGAGGCTTAGAGGAAGCGGTGCCGGAAAACTTCGGTGTTCCTCTCGAGGGAGACCGGGATGTCGGGGCACTTTGTGGGTCGCATCAAGGGTGCCAAGTACCGTTTCGAACTCCAATTCCTAAAGTGGGACTTCTCCTGAGACGCTGTAGCGGCACAGGGCTACATCTTGCGATGACGGGGGAACCACGTGGTTTTTCTCGAGGTGTAGCAGGATTCTCGAATTACGACGGGGAATTCAGGATGCCTCTTGTGTTGGCCCAGGGAAGTCCAATCTTCCATTCGAGTTGCGAAGGAAAGCTGGGGATTGCTCTCGAGTGACTGCAGGGCCAATAGACCTCAACTAGGCTTCTGTCCAGAAGACACTGTTCCTCTCCAGGGGCGACAGGGATCTCAGGGTTGCATTCCAGACACACCCGGGGAGACAGGCATTCATGTCGAGTGGAAGCAAAGAACCCCGCTCTGCTCTCGAGTCGCGACGGGTATCTCTTGGAGCTCACTGGGTGGACTAAAGGGAGTCAAGCCTCCTGGAGGCGTTGGAGAGAGGTCGAGAGATT
>NW_011397696.1:0-530 GCF_000754665.1 Bison bison bison | reverse complement strand
AGGAGGAGAAGGGGACAACAGAGGATGAGATGGTTGGATGGCATCACCAACTCAATGGACGTGAGTTTGGGTAACTTTGAAACTCCGTACACAATGGATGGAAGGAGGGAGGAAGACGGACAGATAGATAAACAGATGGATGGGTAGTGAGTTCCATTACAGAGTGTTCTGCTCCTTTTGGGGGCACTCAAACATTATTTATTATTGAGTTAACCTTGAAAAGAGGCCAGTTTTCCAAAGATGAAATGAATGTGAAGACTAGTTACCATCTCTGCAATTCATGTTAAGAGATATGGAATGCCTAGTCTGAACTTTATATATGGACTTGACTCTAGTTTCTACTAAGACTTATTTAAAACCTGGAATAAATTATTTTTAAAACTACTACACATAATAGGGTCACCTCCACCATTTTCTGGATATGTAGGATTGACCATAATGCTATGAAAGTGAAATGTACAGAATACTTTTTAAAAAATGTATTAATTTGGCTGCACCAAGTGTCAGTTGCAGCACGTAGAATCCAGTTC
>NW_011397695.1:0-552 GCF_000754665.1 Bison bison bison | reverse complement strand
AAAATGCAAGAAAGGTTTAACAAGGACCTAGAAGAAGTAAAAAGAGTCAATATATAATGAATAATGCAATAAATGAAAATCAAAAACAACTCTGGAGGCAACAAATAGTAGAATAACAGAGGCAGAAGATAGGATTAGTGAATTAGAAGATAGAATGGTAGAAATAAATGAATCAGAGAGGAAAAAGAAAAACGAATAAAAAGAAATGAGGACAATCTCAGAGACCTCCAGGACAATATTAAACGCTACAACATTCAAATCATAGGGGTCCCAGAAGAAGAAGACAAAAAGAAAGACCATGAGAAAATACTTGAGGAGATAATAGTTGAAAACTTCCCTAAAATGGGGAAGGAAATAATCACTCAAGTCCAAGAAACCCAGAGAGTCCCAAACAGGATAAAGCCAAGGCGAAATACCCCAAGACACATATTAATCAAATTAACAAAGATCAAACACAAAGAACAAATATTAAAAGCAGCAAGGGAAAAACAACAAATAACACACAAGGGAATTCCCATAAGGATAACAGCTGATCTTTCAATGGAAACTCTC
>NW_011397694.1:0-509 GCF_000754665.1 Bison bison bison | reverse complement strand
TGACCACATTTGCCGAAAGGGCTTTGTTTTGCAGAAGACATCTTGAAAGTACCTACACTGCCTTTCAGATTCCCAAAGGCTATTTGAAATGAAATAAAAACACGAATTCTCAAGTTTAGTCTTACAATATGTGGGGAGTCAGAAAAAATCCCCTGGAGAAGGGAAACACCACCCACTCCAGTATTCTGGCCTAGAGAATTCCATGGAGTGTATACTCCGTGGGGTCACAAAGAATCGGACAAAATCTGATGACTAATCAACAACACCGAAGCTTCACCATTTGTCAGAGATAACAACAGTATTTACACGACTGTGTGCATGTTCAGTGGCTCATACGTGTCAAACTCTTGCAGCCCTGTAGCCCCTAAGATCCTCTCTCTGTGGAATTTTTCAGGCAAGAATACTGAAATGGGTTGCCATTTCCTCCTCCAGCGGATCTTCCCAACCCAGGAATTGAACCCAGGTCTCCTGCATCTCCTACATTGGCTGTCGGGTTCTTTTCTGCTGAA
>NW_011397693.1:0-914 GCF_000754665.1 Bison bison bison | reverse complement strand
GAGCGCGTCATTGCTCTCGAGTCATGGTAGGGGAACCTGGCCTCGAGACGTGTTGAAGAAGGTCTCTCGAGGTCTTTCTCGGGTTGAGGCAGGAAACCCTGGCTTCCCTCGACTTGTGCAGGTGACCTCAGGGGGCTTCTCATGGTGGCTCTGAGAAGTCAGGGAAACTGGAGGTGGGGGGGTCCTCTCGGGACTCCACGGGGTTTGGTGCATTGGAAGAGGGCCTCATCTCCAGTTGAGGCAGGAACCTCAGGGTTCCTCTGATTTCAGACTCCGATCGCAGGGTCCCTGCAGACTGGGGACAGGAGAGTCAGGCCTCGTCTTGGGTTGAGGCATGGAACTCCGCTTGCCTCTCGAGGTGTCCCCGGGGAGAGAGGCCACTTGTCGAGCGGTATTTGGGAACCTGGGGGTCTTTCCGGACGATGCACGGGCGAGTCACTGCCCCTTCGTGTTGACTTCATTCACAGGGTGGAGTTCGGAGAGGTGTCCGGGCATCGGGTTCTTACCAAGAGGGGACCGGGAAATCGGGGTGCTTCGCAATGTGGAAGCACCCACGAGGTCACGTCTGGAATGTCGTCGTGAGACCGGCCTCATCCTGAGGTGCGACCGGAAGGTCGGGAACCCCTTCCAGACAAAGCACGGGAGTCGACCCTCCTGTGGAGATCAGGAGGGTAGAAGGTGCTCAGAGGAAGTGGTGCGGGAAAACCTCGGTGTTTCTCTCCAGGGAGACCGGGATGCCGGGGAACTTTGTGGGGGCGCATCAAGGGTGCCAAGTACCGTTTCGACCTCCAGTTCCTAACGTGGGACTTCTCCTGAGACGCTGTAGCGGGAAAGGGCTTCATCTTGCGATGACGGGGGAACCACGTGGTTTTTCTCGAGTTGCGGCGGGATTCTCGAGTTACGACGGGGAATTC
>NW_011397692.1:0-600 GCF_000754665.1 Bison bison bison | reverse complement strand
TCAATACAAGAGACAAATGCCAACAACTATTAGAGCAGAAATAGACACTAACCAATAGTATTGGGTGATTTTAATACTTCACTCATAACATGGACAGATCATCCGGACAAAAAATCAATAAGGAAAACTCATGTTTTAGCTGATACATTAGACCAGTTTGACCTAATTGATATCTACAGGGCATCCCACCCAAAAGAACAGATTTCACCATTTTCTCCTTATTCTCAAGTGCAAATGGAACATTATCTTAAGACAGATCACATCCAAGGTCACGTCTAACCTTGGTAAACTTCAAAAAATTGTAATATTTTCAAGCATATTTTCTGATCACAATGTTGTTAGATCAGATATCAACTGCAGGAGAAAAACATAGAGGAAACACAAATAATTTGGAGGCTAAACAGCTGCTGCTGCTAAGTCACTTCAGTCGTGTCTGATTCCGTGCGACCCCATAGACGGCAGCCCACCAGGCTTCCCCGTCCCTGGGATTCTCCAGGCAAGAACACTGGAGTGGGTTGCCATTTCCTCCCCCAATGCATGAAAGTGAGAAGTGAAGGTGAAGTCGCTCAGTCGTGTCCAACTCTTAGCAATGCCATGGAC
>NW_011397691.1:0-821 GCF_000754665.1 Bison bison bison | reverse complement strand
CCGGTGTCCCGCCATGCCTCGCAGGAGCCGGCGGGGGCAATTGAGGTCAAGGGACGTGTGGAATGTGAAAAGGCGGGAAAACCCAGAGCGGTTTGGAAGGCAAGGCAGGCTGGGCAAGGGGGCGTGGCCGGCCACGTCAAAGGGACCCCAGGGGAATTCCCGGGCAGTTAGCTCTCTGGGCACTGCTGACGGCCCCTGGGCCCGGGGTTGACCCCACCCGCTGCGTGGGAGGGCCACAAACCAAAGCCCCCGAACTGCCCGCCCAGCCCAACGGTGGACCTTGGGGGTCTGGGGCACGGGCCGGGCCCGTGGAAGCCCACTGGCTCCACTGGATTCTTGTCCAGGGTCTCTCCTGCGAAAGAGGCCAGGGGCGTCCCCTCCATCTACGCACCCACCCCTATTTACATAAATAGGGCCGGAGCCGCCTCCCGCTCTCCAAGGTCCTGAGCGGCTGGGTCCCGGCCCACTAGGCCAGCAGTCTGCAGCGTCCGTGCGGCTCTCCCACCATGGCTTCGTCCGGCTCCTCCAGCACCTCACGCGGTACGTTCGCCCTCGGGTCCCTGGGGTCCGGGTCACGTCTCGGGGGATCCGTGGATCGCCTCGGCCACGGGTTCACGGCAAACGTGTCCACCCACCACCGAGAACGGCAGGGACCGGCCGGCTGGGGCCACGGTTCCCAGGAGTCGGCTGTGCCCAAAGGGGCATCGTTTGTTCGTTTTGCTCCTTTGGCACACACGTGGCTTCTCCCTTCTCTTCTCTGGGAAGATGGTGTTGTTTGGAAGGGGGTGGGGGTGGGGGTGGGGGGTGGGGGTTGCGGGGGC
>NW_011397690.1:0-736 GCF_000754665.1 Bison bison bison | reverse complement strand
AATAGCAGGCATTCCTTGAAGTGCAGTCCTTCATGCTGAAGTAGGCACACCTGAAGCAATAGCATAAAAGGAACACATTTATCATGTAGATATCACATCCCATGCATTTGTAATAATTTTTCAGTTGTACCCTCATCATTGGAGGAACTGACTTGTCCCAGTGATAACTAGAGTACCCAGTATAACAGCTCCTTGACTTTTGAGTACTTCTTATGAGTACACTTATGAATACTTCTTCCAGTGTTCTTTCTCCTACTTTGGTCATGAACAGTAGAAGCTGATGGCAGTGGTTCTTGAAATGTATATTGATTCCAGGTGGCACAGTCGGTAAATAACCTGCCTACTAGTGCAGGAGATGGAAGTGATGTGGTTTTGATCCCTGGGTCAGGAAGGTAACAATTCATACACTTGTTTTGTGTGAACAAGTTTGATACTCATGAGTTTTTTTCTTCTGTATACAGAAAAACAAATGCTGTTCAAGGACACTGAAAGAACCCTGATGTTGAAAATCAGATCTGTATTGTGAGCAATGCTTAGAAATCCGTGAGTTGAAGCATAGTATTATGCCTATCATCCTTGTATTTCCCTCAGTGAAATATTTTGAGAAAAGCTCTTCATTCATGTTGTAGGTTCATGAAGAAGCTAAATAGCATTAATCCTTTACATTGACAACTGTGAATGTAAATCTCCTGTGAATCCTATGTGACAACCACACATACCAACATGATTTATTAGT
>NW_011397689.1:0-718 GCF_000754665.1 Bison bison bison | reverse complement strand
AGGCTCACTGACCTCGCCGTCGTACCTAGGGAGAAACCGCACACTGTGGCCGCCGCTCGAGAACAACCCTGAGACTCCCCCATCATCGCGAGTTGAGGGCCTTCGTCTCCTGTATGGCCTAGAGATCAATCTCTCGACCTCTCGCCAACGCCTCAGGAGGCTTGACTCCCTTTAGTCCACCCAGTGAGCTCCAAGAGATACCCGTCGCGACTCGAGAGCAGAGCGGGGTTCTTTGCTTCCACTCGACATGAATGCCTGTCTCCCCGGGTGTGTCTGGAATGCAACCCTGAGATTCCGGTCACCCCTGGAGAGGAACATTGGCTTCTGGACACAAGCCTAGAGGAGTTCTATTGCCCCTGCAGTCACTCGAGAGCAATCCCAAGCTTTCCTTCGCAATTCGAATGGAAGATTGGACTTCCTTGGGCCAACACAAGAGGCATGCTGAATTCCCCGTCCTAATTCGAGAATCCTGCTACACCTCGAGAAAGACCACGTGGTTCCCCCGTCATCGCAAGATGTAGCCCTGTGTCGCTACAGCATCTCAGGAGAAGTCCCACTTTAGGAATTGGAGTTCGAAACGGTACTTGTCACCCTTGATGCGACCCACAAAGTGCCCCGACATCCCGGTCTCCCTCGAGAGGAACACCGAAGTTTTCCGGCACCACTTCCTCTGAGCCCCTTCTACCCTCCTGATGTGGACAGGAGGGTCGACACCCCT
>NW_011397688.1:0-654 GCF_000754665.1 Bison bison bison | reverse complement strand
GTCGAGGGAACCCAGGGTTTCCTGCCTCAACCCGAGAAAGACCTCGAGAGACCTTCTTCAACACGTCTCGAGGCCAGATTCCCCTACCATGGCTCGGGAGCAATGACGCGCTCCCCCTCGCCACTTGCATGGAGACCCGACTTCCCTGGCGCCCCACGAGAGGCTCACTGACCTCGCCGTCGTACCTCGTGAGAAACCACACACTGGGGCCGCCGCTCGACAACCACCCCGAGATTGCCCCGTCATCGAGAAATGAGGGCCTTCGTCTCCTGCATGGCCTAGCGACCAATCTCACGACCTCTCTCCAAACGCCTCAGGAGGCTTGACTCCCTTGAGTCCACCCAGTGTGCTCCAAGAGTTACCCGTCGCGATTCGAGAGCAGAGCGGGGTTCTTTGCTTCCACTCGAGATGAATGCCTGTCTCCCCGGGTGCGTCTGGAATGCAACCCCGAGATCCCTGTCGCCCCTGGAGAGGAACATTGGCTTCTGGACACAAGCCTAGATGAGGTCTATTGGCCCTGCAGTCACTCGAGAGCAATCCCCAGCTTTCCTTCGCAACTCGAATGGAAGACTGGACTTGCCTGGGCCAACACAAGAGGCAGCCTGAATTCCCCGTCGTCACTCGAGAATCCCGCCGTAACTCGAGAAAAACCAC
>NW_011397687.1:0-616 GCF_000754665.1 Bison bison bison | reverse complement strand
ATGAGAAAAGACTGCCACTCTAACTTGTCATGAAACATTATTGGCTCTAATGTGGGAAAGACTGAGTGAAGGAGAAGAAGGCAACAGAAGTTGAGTTGCTTGGACGTCCATCCTGGAATCTCTTGACTCAACAAAGGTGAGTCTGAGCAAAGTGTTGGAAACAGGGAAGGGTTGGGAAGGCTGCAGTGATGCTGCCCACGGTGTTACAGTGTTGGAACTGGCCAGTCAACTGAAAACCAGCAAAAACTCTGTCTCATATATGTCAATCAGGAGGAGATTTTTGTACCTGAAATATGGAATTTTCTATATCCCCTTAGGAAAATTAAATGCTTCTTTATGAATTACGGATATCTCTCCATTTCATTTATGAAAGTCTGGGTGGATATTTCACTTCTTAATCTATGAGAGGTTCAATTATTCAGGAAGCAAATTTTAATACAACGATGTTTACATGTAATACAGAGTATTGTACATTTCAAATGTGAAAATGAGGGTATACATGTCCTTATGGGACATGCCATTAGAAAATCTGGGTGTCCATTTTCCTATATTAAAGATGAAATTCTCCGTATTTCCAGGACCAAAAACTGAGCACAGTTTTTGTTACATGAAATAT
>NW_011397686.1:0-878 GCF_000754665.1 Bison bison bison | reverse complement strand
GGGTACCTCTGATTTCAGACTCCGATCGTAGGGTCCCTGCAGGACTGGGGGACAGGAGAGTCAGGCCTCGGTCTGGGGTTGAGGCATGGAACTCCGCTTGCCTCTCGAGATGTCCCCGGGGAGAGAGGCCACTTGTCGAGCTGTATTTGGAACCTGGGGTTTTTTCCGAACGATGCACGGAAAACTGCCCCTTCGTGTTGACTGCATTCACAGGGTGGAGTTCGGAGAGCTGTCCGGGCATCAGGTTCTTATCAAGAGGGACCGGGAAATCGGGGTCCTATGGAATGTGGAACCACTCACGAGGCCACGTCTGGAATGTCTTCGTGAGACCGGCCTCATCCTGAGGTGCGACCGGAAGGTCGGGAACCCCTTCCAGACAAAGCAGGGGAGTCGACCCTCCTGTCCAGATCAGGAGGGGAGAAAGGGCTCAGAGGAAGGGGTGCCGGAAAACCTCAGGGTTCCTCTCGAGGGAGACCGGGATTTCGGGTAACGTTGTGGGTCGCATCAAGGGTGCCAAGTGCCCTTTCGACCTCCAATTCCTAACGTGGGACTTCTCCTGAGACGCTGTCGCGGGAAAGGGCTTCATCTTGCGATGACGGGGAGCCACGTGGGTTTTCTCGAGTTGCGGCGGGATTCTCGAGTTACGACGGGGAATTCAGGCTGCCTCTTGTGTTGACCCAGGCAAGTCCAATCTTCCATTCGAGTTGCGAAGGAAAGCTGGGGATTGCTCTCGAGTGACTGCAGGGCAATAGACCTCATCTAAGCTTGTGTCAAGAAGCCAGTGTTCCTCTCCAGCGGCGACAGGGATCTCGGGGTTGCATTCCAGATGCACCCGGGGAGACAGGCATTCATCTCGAGTGGAAGCAAAGAACCCCGCT
>NW_011397685.1:0-701 GCF_000754665.1 Bison bison bison | reverse complement strand
CAGGGACCCTGCGATCGGAGTCTGAAATCAGGGAACCCTGAGGTTCCTGCCTCAACTGGAGATGAGGCCCTCTTCCAATGCACCAAACCCCGTCGGAGTCCAGAGAGCCCCCCTCCCCTACCTCCAGTTTCCCTGACTTCTCAGAGCCACCATGAGAAGCCCCCTGAGGTCACCTGCACAAGTCGAGGGAAGCCAGGGTTTCCTGCCTCAACCCGAGAAAGACCTCGAGAGACCTTCTTCAACACGTCTCGAGGCCAGGTTCCCCTACCATGACTCGAGAGCAATGACCCGCTCCCCCTCGCCACTCGCATGGAGACCCGACTTCCCTGGCGCCCCACGAGAGGCTCACTGACCTCGCCGTCGTACCTCGTGAGAAACCGCACCCTGGGGCCGCCGCTCGAGAACCACCCCGAGACTCCCCCGTCATCGCGGAGATGAGGGCCTTCGTCTCCTGCATGGCCTAGAGGCCAACCTCGCGACCTCTCTCCAAACGCCTCAGGAGGCTTGACTCCCTTTAGTCCACCCAGTGAGCTCCAAGAGATACCCGTCGCGACTCGAGAGCAGAGCGGGGTTCTTGGCTTCCACTCGAGATGAATGCCTGTCTCCCCGGGTGCGTCTGGAATGCAACCCCGAGATCCCGGTCGCCCCTGGAGAGGAACATTGGCTTCTGGACACAAGCCCAGATGAGGTCTCTTGGCCCT
>NW_011397684.1:0-692 GCF_000754665.1 Bison bison bison | reverse complement strand
GGGTGGGTATGGGACGTGGCGGGGAGTGGGAGGAACGTGTTAGCCATGTTCCTGTGCTGTGAGACTTTGGAGAGGCATCGGGGAAGCTGATCATGCCTGCCTTGGAGGCAAGCTGAGGCCCCTAGAAGCTTGCACCTTTTCCCTGCTCGCTATCCTGGCAGGTGCAGGTGCGGAGCCATCCGCCGTCCCGCTGCAAGCTGATCTTTTCCTTTCGGGACAACCCCTACTTCTTGAACTCGGTGATCATTAAGGAGTATTACCTTGACATCACTGGTAAAAGGTGGCTCCCGGGGTGATGAGTGTGGGTGTGCAAGCGTGTGGATGATGCACCTGCGGTGTCCACCCCAGTCTCCCCTGTCTGTCTGCAGGGTACAGGGCACGTCGATCCACTCCAGTCCACTGGTTCTGGGACTTTGAACGGGAGCCCCCAGCCGCAGGCTGGACACCAGGAGCCTTAACTTTCTCAACTGGCTGTCAGGCCACAACGGCCCAGAATCGAACAGGATTGCTGAGGTGGGGTTGCTCTGGGCTTGCACACAGTTGGTGGTTGATGTTGGAGTTCTTGGCTGCTCATGGGAGGGTTGGGAGCCTGGTCAGCCCCTGGCTGACCTTGCTCGTGTTGCCTGCAGATCATCAGCGAAGACGTGTGGGACGATCCCCTGAAGTACTACCTCAGGGAGGAAGGTTCGTCC
>NW_011397683.1:0-636 GCF_000754665.1 Bison bison bison | reverse complement strand
CTCTCTCTCTCTGCCATGTGTGGATACGGCAAGAATCCTGAAGCAGGCTTTCACTAGACATCAGATCTGCAGGCTTCTTGATCTTGGACTTCCCAGCCTTCAGAACTGTGAGAAAGAATGTCAGTTGTTTAAACCACCCAATCTATGGTATTCCTCCATAGCAGCCTGAACGGACCATGACAGGCTTTCAGTTTCTTTTCAGGGGATAACCATTTCTATGAATAAGGGATTGGTTGTGACACAGTGAAGATAGCTCACTGTATGTGGAAACATAAGTCTTTTTATTATAGGTCTCAGTAACCATAGTCCAGATCTATCTACATAATGGCAGGTGTTGCTTCCTTCTACAAAATTCTGTGGGCTTCCCTGGTGGCTCAGTGGTAAAGAATCTGCCTGCCAATGCAGGAGACAAGGGTTCGATCCCTGAGTTGGGAAGATTCCCTGGAGAAGGAAATGGCAACCCACTCCAGTATTCTTGCCTGGGAAATCCCATGGACAGAGGAGCTCGTGGGCTGTAGTCCATGGAGTTGCAGAGAGTTGGACACTGTTGTTGAACTCTAGAACTGCATCTCATCCTCAAGTCTTTGTGATTAATCAGTCGGGTTATTCTCTTAATAGAAGCTAGACTCTGTATCC
>NW_011397682.1:0-617 GCF_000754665.1 Bison bison bison | reverse complement strand
GCCCCTGGAGAGGAACATTGGCTTCTGGACACAAGCCCAGATGAGGTCTATTGGCCCTGCAGTCACTCGAGAGCAATCCCCAGCTTTCCTTCGCAACTCGAATGGAAGATTGGACTTCCCTGGGCCAACACAAGAGGCATCCCGAATTCCCCGTCGTAACTCGAGAATCCCGCCGCAACTCGAGAAAAACCACGTGGTTCCCCCGTCATCGCAAGATGAAGCCCTTTCCCGCTACAGCGTCTCAGGAGAAGTCCCACGTTAGGAATTGGAGGTCGAAACGGTACTTCGGCACCCTTGACTGCGCCCCCACAAAGTTCCCGGCATCCCGGTCTCCCTGGAGAGGAACACCGAGGTTTTCCGGCACCACTTCCTCTGAGCCCCTTCTACCCTCCTGATCTCCACAGGAGGGTCGACTCCCCTGCTTTGTCTGGAAGGGGTTCCCGACCTTCCGGTCGCACCTCAGGATGAGGCCGGTCTCACGACGACATTCCAGACGTGGCCTCGTGGGTGCTTCCACATTGCGAAGCACCCCGATTTCCCGGTCCCCTCTAGATAAGAAGCCGATGCCCGGACACCTCTCCGAACTCCACCCTGTGAATGAAGTCAACACGAAGGGG
>NW_011397681.1:0-1034 GCF_000754665.1 Bison bison bison | reverse complement strand
AAGCAATTTTTGAAGTAGTGGTCAGTAAAATCAGACAAATGAGAAAAGGATCTGAAGAAAGATTTCTCTGAGATGGCACATATACCTTCAGAAATTCAAGATGGGCCTCCTAAGGATGAATCAACTGATTCAGAAACCTCCATTAGATCTTTGTATGATTATACACTTACTAAGGACTCAGTTTTGAGATCTATGATTGAAGAATATGACTTTTCAGGCTTTGTCTGAGGATCTTGTGATAAAAAGGCCATGCTACAAATATTCTGTCTGAAACAGATGAGGTGACTAATTTTCTTCACTCACCTTTCCACAAAAACTTTGGAATATAGTTGAAAGTGATCAGTTTGAATCTATTGGTGGGATGAGAGAGGCACATGTATAGTGATCAGTGAAGAACTCTTTAAGAAAGAAGTCTTGGAAAAAAGGCACCTTTCAGAATATTTGAAACCAAGAGTATGAAAAGTTTAATTCGACAGCTTAACCTTTATGGATTTAGCAAAAAGAGACAAACTTTTCAAAGATCTGCTTCACTACCTGTCTTTCTGGAAGAAGAAAACAACATCTCTCTTTTTGAGTAAGGTATTCCAACATTTTCACTTATTGGCAATATGTAAGATGAAATCATGTGACCTAGAAAGCACATTTACATATGTAGCTAAAACCGAATTTAAACTTGAGCTAACAAATCGTTAAAAAGTTTTATTTTTTGAAGTTGAGAACAGCTGGATATGTTAAAATATTGGATGTTTGACAAACTTTCCTAGCACTGTGAAACCAGATATAAGTCCTGAAGCAACTTAAAGCGGTATTTACTGTATATATAAAATATATTTTTCATTGAGGATCATATTCTTTCTAACATGTTACCTATTAAACTACTAATGGAGGTGTTTTATTTGATGCTATTTAGTTGGTTTCATTAAAGGAATACATTTTTATAACTTAGCTTTGCTTGTCAGTTTTACCTTGGTTTATAAAGAAACTAAATAATGTAATCCTTTGATTTTAGTTACAGACCTACTATAATCCAAATT
>NW_011397680.1:0-843 GCF_000754665.1 Bison bison bison | reverse complement strand
AGGTTTTTCTCGAGTTGCGGCGGGATTCTCGAGTTACGACGAGGAATTCAGGATGCTTCTTGTGTTGGCCCAGGGAAGTCCAATCTTCCATTCGAGTTGCGAAGGCAAGCTGGGGATTGCTCTCGAGTGACTGCAGGGCCAATAGACCTCATCTAGGCTTGTGTCCAGAAGCCATGTTCCTCTCCAGGGGCGACCGGGAGTCCGGGGTTGCATTCCAGACGCACCTGGGGAGACAGGCATTCATCTCGAGTGGAAGCAAAGAACCCCGCTCTGCTCTCGAGTCGCGACGGGTATCTCTTGGAGCTCACTGGGTGGACTAAAGGGAATCAAGCCTCCTGAGGCGTTTGGAGAGAGGTCGCGAGGTTGGCCTCTAGGCCATGCAGGAGACGAAGGCCCTCATCTCGCGATGACGGGTAAGGCTCGGGGTGGTTCTCGAGCGGCGGCCCCAGGTTGCGGATTCTCACGAGGTACGACGGCGAGGTCAGTGAGCCTCTCGTGGGGCGCCAGGGAAGTCGGGTCTCCATGCGAGTGGCGAGGGGGAGCGCGTCATTGCTCTCGAGTCATGGTAGGGGAACCTGGCCTCGAGACGTGTTGAAGAAGGTCTTTCGAGGTCTTTCTCGGGTTGAGGCAGGAAACCCTGGCTTCCCTCGACTTGTGCAGGTGACCTCAGGGGGCTTCTCCTGGTGGCTCTGAGAAGTCAGGGAAACTGGAGGTGGGAGGGGCCTCTCGGGACTCCCCTGGGTTTGCTGCATTGGAAGAGGGCCTCATCTCCAGTTGAGGCAGGAACCTCAGGGTTCCTCTGATTTCAGACTCCGATCGCAGGGTCCCTGCAGACTTGGGACA
>NW_011397679.1:0-576 GCF_000754665.1 Bison bison bison | reverse complement strand
ACACCTGGGCCAGAGCTGGCCTCACCTGGGCTTGAGATACACAATGGAATGTTCCCTTTTTCCATGCGCTGGATGGCTTTCTCCAGCCCACAGGGCAGATCCATGCTCTCCCCCTCGCCGACCTCAAAGCGGAGCTCCCGCCGGTCAAACACCTGGTCCTTGAAGTATCCTTCCAGTGCAACTGGCGTGGCAGACAGACAATGCACTGGATTTGAGTGGGCTGGTGACTAAGGGATGCACCAGCACCCCCAGCCACCCCCCTGCCCTGTCCCTTCCTACTCCCCAGATGCCTTTCTGCATTCTCAGATGGAGGGATGTTAAGAGAATGTGGTTCAATCCCTCACTTTACAGATAAGAAAGCTGGATCACAGAAAGGTATGGACCTGCCCACAGCCACCCAGGCCCTGCACAGCGGAGCCCGAGTGAGAATCCCAGATTGTGAGCCTCACCCTCCACGAGAGCACCTTCGTTGGGCTTGGCATAGCCCTCCCCCCGCGTCCGTATTCTCCTGATGATTCCGCCGTCCTCCTCTTCTGTCAGGTCCTCACCCTTGAACTCGAACAGCTCCACCTGTGG
>NW_011397678.1:0-874 GCF_000754665.1 Bison bison bison | reverse complement strand
AGAGATGGGAGACTGCAGTCCAGAGGTCCTAGCAACTTCCAGCGAGCAGCAAAGACCCAGCATAGTCAAAACGAATTCAATGTTACCAAAAACAAATAAATAAACGGACAGAAGTTCTTTGAACACATGACTGAGATTAGGGGTGAGGCAGAACATGTATGTGCCAGGATACTCTTAAAGTACGAGAAAGCAAAGAAAGGAAAGACAACTCTCAAGCTGTCCAAAGTGATCAAAATGAATGAGTACACAGTTTTACCTGTATACACTAGCAGATAATAATCTGAAAAGGAATTTTTAAAAATATTCCCTTTCAATACTGTCAACATGAATCAAATGCTTTGCCACGGATGTCACGAGGATGCAAGACTGGCACACTGGAAATTCTACACCGTGGCTGAAAAAGATCCTGAATACATGGACAGATATTTCATAGCGATGGAAAGACTTAAGATGGCAATACCATGGAATGCATCTTCAATCTGAAATGAAGATTCGATATGACTTGATCGCTCAGAGCTTTTGTGTCATCAAGTGTTATGAAAGGATCAAAGAGATCGAGAAAGCTGCTGACATAGACTTGGGGCGGGTGGGGGTGAGGGTGGGGGGGCAGTAAGAGTACCCCCTGCGGGTCTTTAGCCCGATGTGATGCAGCCACTAGCAGTCTGCTAAGGAAACAAAGGCAGTGTCTCAGAGCATGACACCAGACCCCCTCACCCACGACATGCATTGAGGTAACATGGGCAGCAGGTGAGTCATCCCGGGCTAAAAAATGATTGACATGAATCTTGAAGAAAGGCAGATTTCCAGGCAAATATGTCATTTCCTTAACATAGATGAGGAGAACAAGGTAAGAGGAAAACTTACTGTTTGGTTC
>NW_011397677.1:0-523 GCF_000754665.1 Bison bison bison | reverse complement strand
GGGGGACTTGCCTGGTGGTCCAGTGGCTAAGACTCTGGGCTCCCAATATAGGGGGCCCAGGTTCGATCCCTGGTCAGGGAACTAGATCCCACGTGCCGCAACTAAGACCAGGTGCAACCGAATAAATAAATATGAAAAAGAAGAAGAAGAGGCCTGGGATAATTAGGAGCTTACTCAAGTGCAAGGCGGAGTACTGGATTCCCTGACTTCTGGAAGTCTCTTCTTATTCAATTATTCCACGTCATTTTGTCTTATTTTCTACGTATTTACCATGGAGCTCAACTGACTTCCATGCAAATGAAACACACTCCTGAAATGCTGCATACAAAGAAATACGTTCTCTGTAAATTGAATCATATTTTCCACCAGTTTGTGTTGTAATTTCAAAGAACATCGACTCCAAACACATAACAAAAGGCACGTCAATGAGCTGCTGGGCACCCCAGGTAGCACCCCACCTGGACCCACTAGCCAGGCAGGTAACCAGCTGAGCCCCAGATCTGTCTACACTCGCTTACTCACA
>NW_011397676.1:0-635 GCF_000754665.1 Bison bison bison | reverse complement strand
TTTTAGTTAAGGAAAGAATTTACTTAGCCTAAGGTCTAACGTGATTAATATCAAAGGTTAATACTTATTCTTCTATATATTCATTAATGTGTGTAAGGGCAGGGGATGTGGAGACTTAGCAACAAACATTGGCTCAACAAATGAAAAACCCTTCACCAACACAATTTCTAATTAGCCCACTATACTTATAGTTTTCTAACTTCTCTAAAGAACCTGTTTTTAGAGGGTTTAAAGCATCTTGTGCCTCTCACGGTTGGGAGGCTGTGAGCAATCACATGTGGCCGGACGAGCCTGTCAGGCCCTAGCAGTTTCTCTGGGAATTTGGAATTGATATCTTAAGGCAGTAGCATATTGATGATGAAGTGAGTGAGAGGCTCTGGCCTCCTCAATCACAGTAGCCACTGTATTTCTGGTTAACAAGTTAGCCAAATCATTAAAGGCATTTTAAGGGCCGGGCAATCTGGAATGAGCCCGAATGTGTCCAATGAAAAATATTTTATTTCTTTTCCAAATTTGTTGCTGTAATTTAGTTAACAAATGAAATATGGTAGTTTTATTTTCAGACAAAAACCGCAGTTCAATGTGTGGAAACAACCTGACAATATACTGAGAATCAGAATAAAGGTTAAATTCTT
>NW_011397675.1:0-711 GCF_000754665.1 Bison bison bison | reverse complement strand
TGAAGGCCCCACAGGGGCCCCAGGGGGATGGACTTGAACCGAGGGTGATGTGGACCAGAGTGGCTTCACCAGGTGGGAGGAACTGCCTCAGGCTCCACCCGGAGAGGGGCCGAGGGCTTGCAGCTCTGACAGGGTCTGAGGAGGTGTGGACCGAGCTCACGGCTGGTGGAAGGAAAGCTCCCAGACCCAGGCCAGCCAGTCCCAGGCCAGCCAGCCCCAGTCCAGCCAGACCTGGCCTCAGAAACCAAGTCAACCCTGAGAAAGTGGTGTTTCCTGGGTCTCTTTCTGATCGTCCAGTGGAGACCCAGGGGGAGAGGGGAGGACACGCACTGAGGCTGGGAGGCAGAAACTCCGCAGACCGCCTGCTGGGGCCTCAGCCCAGAGGGCTGGCCGGCCTCAGGGCCCTCCTTCCCGTCCCCCTGTCTTGCCTTAGTGTGACTGACAGTACCCCCACCAAGCCGAGAGCTCTGTTCCCAGGATGTTCCCCAGACAGAGCTCTAGGGGCCTTAGAGAATTAGGGCTGGAGGAGCGGGGCTGGGGTCAAGATAGGCTCTTCTCAGCTGGGGGCCCTGCGAGCGGAAGAGAGGATCTGCCATCACAGAAGGGAGCCAGGTGACAGGGAGGAGACAGGCGGCCCAGAGCCCGTGAGGGGCAGGGCCACCCATCCCACCATGAGCAGGGAGAAGGACGTCGGCCCAGGGGTCCAAGGGT
>NW_011397674.1:0-633 GCF_000754665.1 Bison bison bison | reverse complement strand
TGTTTTGTGTTTTGTCTAATTGCAGATATCTGGAGCCATGGTCAGGAGTTATCACTGGCCATCCTTTCTTCATTCCCATCCTGGACAGGGTCAGTGCACAGATATGGCGACAAACTCCTTCAGACTGGGAACGCCTCGTGCCTCCTCTTCTGGTTACTCAGCACCTCCTCTCCTGTCGCCTTCATCTCTGCATCTGCCCTGGGCCGGATACACACAAACACACAGAAACACAGCCAACACAAGCACATGCGTGTATACACACATGCTTGGCATAGGGACACAAATGCAAACAGGGAAGACAGGTATTTCAGGAGCTGAAGACGCCCATGTCCAGCAATGTTGGAGATGGTGTCAGTCGGCACCATGTCCTGCCTTTGGGGCTCCCTGCCCACCTCCTCCCCAGATTCATCCGGATTTTCCCAAGGCAGCCTGAAGCCACTTCGAGTGCAGCATGTGTGGTGGTGGTGGTGAGATCCGAGTGGTGAATGTGGAAATTCACCCAAGATCCCAAAGTCAGCACACAGGTGCACTGGGACCACCGAGAGGATGTACTTTCAATGACAGGCCATCGCAGGGTAAGGGGCGGGAGTGAAGGGCCCAGTTAATCTCAAACTCAGTGAGCAGCAGGAGGCT
>NW_011397673.1:0-591 GCF_000754665.1 Bison bison bison | reverse complement strand
CGACCTCTCTCCAAACGCCTCACGAGGCCTTGACTCCCTTTAGTCGACCCAGTGAGCTCCAAGAGATACCCGTCGCGACTCGAGAGCAGAGCGGGGTTCTTTGCTTCCACTCGAGATGAATGCCTGTCTCCCCGGGTGCGTCTGGAATGCAACCCCGAGATCCCGGTGCCCCTGAGAGGAACATTGGCTTCTGGACACAAGCCTAGATGAGGTCTATTGGCCCTGCAGTCACTCGAGAGCAATCCCCAGCTTTCCTTCGCAACTCGAATGGAAGATTGGACTTCCCTGGGCCAACACAAGAGGCATCCCGAATTCCCCGTCGTAACTCGAGAATCCCGCCGCAACTCGAGAAAAACCACGTGGTTCCCCCGTCATCGCAAGATGAAGCCCTTTCCCGCTACAGCGTCTCGAGGAGAAGTCCCACGTTAGGAATTGGAGGTCGAAACGGTACTTGGCACCCTTGATGCGCCCCACAAAGTTCCCCGGCATCCCGGTCTCCCTGGAGAGGAACACCGAGGTTTTCCGGCACCACTTCCTCTGAGCCCCTTCTACCCTCCTGATCTCCACAGGAGGGTCGACTCCCCTGCTTTG
>NW_011397672.1:0-697 GCF_000754665.1 Bison bison bison | reverse complement strand
AGATGGTTAAATGCAAAATCTTGATTCAACACATATGACTTTTGTGCACTTTATTTCAAATCTCCATGACAAAACCCTAAGGCGTCCAGGAAGAAAGGAGTAGAGGGGCAGACACAAAGAGCAACTTCCCCTTGGTGCCATCGCAACCAGCTGCTTAGTTCCTTCATCTCAAGGACTATCATCTGGGCTTCTCTGGTTTGTCTGATTCTTGTTTCGGGGACCGTTTCTCGTCACAAGGCTGTCAACAGTGGGGTTGGGGTGTGTGTGTTCGGGGGGAGCCCTTCTTTCCATTCCACATGAGACCCAGTGGACAATCCAGGCCCTGCCCACTGCATTGAGTGTGCAGCAACAATATCAACGGTAATGCCGGTGAACTAATGCGTATTCCTGGAATCCACTCCGTTGGCTACTGACTGTGTGTGCTGGTGGTCTGGAACCTAGACCTGGAAGCTTTCTGGATGATTGCAAATGACACCAAAGTCTGAGGACGATGGAAGATCTTCACATTTCTGCAAGAGCCACACACCTCCAGAAGGAACCACAAGACTTCCCTGAAATGGTCAAGGTATAAGTATTGGACTCAACGTTGGAAGGTCTCCACCTTTGCTATGGAAGTCAAACGATCTTTCTTTGAAATGAAAATGGAGCCTACTGAACGTTCACATTCTTCTAGAGCATTTGAAAAGCCCTAACTTGT
>NW_011397671.1:0-785 GCF_000754665.1 Bison bison bison | reverse complement strand
GCACATTAAAAAAGCCAGCAAGAGATGCGTTCAGGTCACAGTGTGATATTTATTATGCAGCTGGTATCTTGGTAGACAGAGACAGCATGTTTCTTTACATGTGGGTTCTGCCTTTAATTTACTTGTACAATTCATTGTTACCATTCTATTTTCCTATTAATCTTTTGTGAACTTCCCGAATATGTGACAAAGTATGTACAGTCTACTTTTGAACTATTTTTATCATAGTATTATTTATTGCTTTCTTTCAATAAAGTACTGAAGCAAAATTTCCCAGGGCCAATAAAGAGTGCCAAGGGTAAGCTGTACTCTCACTGAGAACAGACCAGAGCTGGTAATGGGAGCCCGTGTCATCACACGGA
Source organism: Bison bison bison (assembly GCF_000754665.1). Classification (NCBI taxonomy): domain Eukaryota; kingdom Metazoa; phylum Chordata; class Mammalia; order Artiodactyla; family Bovidae; genus Bison; species Bison bison. Next base: position 423 of record NW_011397671.1, on the reverse strand, counting down.
CATTCTGTTAAGAGAAATGGACGGATGCAATGGAAAGGCCAGAAGGCGGAAGCATAGGTGTCCCTAGAGGACGACCGACGGTGTGTTCATGCCCTTGGCTCCGGAGACAAGAGGTTCCATCACTTCAGCATCTGCGGGGACAGGGCCCCTCTGCTGCTGAGGCGTGGGCAGCGGGCCGAGGGTGGGAACAAAGTTCAGGTGTCGAGGCTCGCCATCGGTCACAGCGTGGGGTGTCCGAGGGCAACCTTGACGGGGACCCAAATGATGCACCCTAGTCCAGCATCAGGTCCTCCCCCAGCATCAGACCCTAGTCCAGCATCAGACCCCAGTCCAGCGTCACGGCCCTAGGCCAGCATCAGGCCCTCCCCGACGCTCAAACCCTCCCCCCACCTCCGACCCTTCCCCAGTATCCACGGCCCCCCC
>NW_011397670.1:0-737 GCF_000754665.1 Bison bison bison | reverse complement strand
AAGATATTTAATCTCACTAAGGTAAGAAAAAATCATATTAAATTTCCCTTGAGAAATCAAACTGACCCAGAAGCGGCATAGATTTAAGACATTGCCGACAGAGACATTAAAATATTGGAATGACTGTTTTTTGCATTTTGTAAAATTAAGTAGAGACATGCAAATAATAAAGTAGACCAATTCCATCTTGTAGATAGGAAAACTGTAACGTCAGATGGCAAACACAGTCAATAGAATAAATGACAGATTAGACAGGACAGCAGGAGAAAATTGTGCACTTGAAGACGTAGCAACAGAAAGTGTTCAGAGTGAAGCGCAGACTATGCCAATATATACAAAGACAACGCAGCATAATCTATTAATTTTGTCCCCTAAGAATGCAGGATTGGTTAAACATTTGAAAATCAATCAGTGTAATTCAAAGTACTAAAGGACAAAAAATAAACACAGTAGGGTCATCTCGAAAAACGCTGAAAAATAATTTGATAAAGTCTGATATCTATTCCAGGGTTGGGACGATGCCCTGGCAGAGGGCACGGCAACCAACTTCAATATTCTTGCCTGGAGAATCCTCAACCAGAGGAACCATTTGGGTTTAAACTCCATGGGGTCGCAAAGAGCTGGACAGATCTGAGTGACTGAACACATTCTGTATAAAAACTCTTAGCAAACTAGAAATAGAAAACTTCCTCAACCTGATGATGGTAATACACTGTATAACTAACATCATACTTTAT
>NW_011397669.1:0-587 GCF_000754665.1 Bison bison bison | reverse complement strand
TCTGGCCTCGAGACGTGTTGAAGAAGGTCTCTCGAGGTCTTTCTCGGGTTGAGGCAGGACACCCTGGGTTCACTCGACTTGTGCAGGTGACCGTCAGGGGGCTTCTCATGGTGGCTCTGAGAAGTCAGGGAAACTGGAGGTGGGAGGGGCCTCTCGGCACTCCACTGGGTTTGGTGCATTGGAAGAGGGCCTCATCTCCAGTTGAGGCAGGAACCTCAGGGTTCCTCTGACTTCAGACTCCGATCGCAAGGTCCCTGCAGACTTGGGACAGGAGAGTCAGGCCTCGTCTTGGGTTGAGGCATGGAACTCCGCTTGCCTCTCGAGGTGTTCCCGGGGAGACAGGCCACTTGTCGAGCGGTATTTGGAACCTGGGGGTCTTTTCCCGACGATGCACGGGCGAGTCACTGCCCCTTCGTGTTGACTTCATTCACAGGGTGGAGTTCGAAGAGGTGTCCGGGCATCGGGTTCTTATCAAGAGGGGACCGGGAAATCGGGGTCCTTCGGAATGTGGAACCACCCACGAGGCCACGTATGGAATGTCGTCGTGAGACCGGCCTCATCCTGAGGTGTGACCGGAAGGTCAGGAA
>NW_011397668.1:0-633 GCF_000754665.1 Bison bison bison | reverse complement strand
GAAAATACATGGTGATACTATCCATCCCGAATACCACCAGGTGATTAGAGTCAGAATTTGTCTTCTGCTGGAAAAAGGGGTACTTAAGAGATCCTGCAACTCTGAGCCACAAGTCTAGTTTACTAGTCATTAAAATAACCCAGGTGGGCAGGTCCTCAATCAGAACGATAAATAACATCTGATGCCCACCACTACAGCTTTCATCTTTTTTAAAATGAAAGGATTCAAATGACAAACCCTTCACGGAAATTACACAATGACTGATCAAACTTACCTCTTTATGTGTGGCACCTAATTCTTCTTCTAACAAACTACACCTTTCGAGTGCTACTCGTAATCACGCTCTCAACTCAAACAAAAGGGGCCAAGTCACTGTGTGTTGATGTGTGTATATACATTAGTACACTTCTTAGTGTATACTCACCCTAATACATAGATACTGTCACAGAATACCTTTAATGTCTCTCATTGATCTTAACGTCAAGTAAATCTGCTTGTTAACAGCTTTAAATTCTAAATTTGAGAGAACAAAATGTTATCCTAAATTAATTCTATTACCCAGTTTTTAACTGCAAGTTGATATACAGAATGTAATAAATCTGGAGACATTTATGCCAACTAACACTTTTTAAC
>NW_011397667.1:0-500 GCF_000754665.1 Bison bison bison | reverse complement strand
TCCGGCTCCGCGCGCCTCGGCGCCCCCGCGCCTGGAGGCGGCGTGAGGGGCGCGACCTCTCTCCCTCCACACCCGCCCCGGGGCCCGAGCGGCGCCCCCGGAGCGCCCTGCTTCGGGCCCGGCTCGGGGGCGCGGCTCCTCGGGTGGGGAAAGGAGCCTCAGAAGCTTGGCGAGAACTCCCTCCGCCCGCGCACACCTGAGGGCGCGCAGAGAGGTAAGTCAGCCCGAGGAGGCCCAGAGCGGGAGAGTCGGAGCTGCGATGCTGCTTGGCCAAGTGAGCCACAGCCCGACTGACTCCCAGTGACACTTCAGTCCCCCACGGCCCTGCCGGAGAGGCCGATCGAGGGACAGACGAAGGGGCGCCGCGGAGACGAGGGCTGACAGATAGGCACCCCACCCCCTGAGGCTCCACCGCGATCTAGAGAGACAACCCCCGCCCCACCACCCCGCCCCAGGTCTGGAACTCCACCTCTCCTCTCCCGCCAGCTGTTTCTCTCCAG
>NW_011397666.1:0-522 GCF_000754665.1 Bison bison bison | reverse complement strand
ACATCAGCCTTAAAGCTGAGACTCACCCAAATCGCAGGCAGCACTCAAACCCTACTCCCACCAGAACTTCTGCACTTCAGGTGCACCTGCATCTCAAGTGCTGTCTGTTCCCAACTTCCCACACTAACTCTTGCCGTTTAGGGTTGGTAAAAATTCTATATGAGCAAGGCTGTATGAATAAGCAACATTTTTCTATTTTTAACAGACTCTGTTGATCCGTCAATAGTTAATGGATATGATCAAAAAAGAATTTTCAAATAAACGAAAATAAAGACAGTATGGGTGAAGAAAAAAAAAAAACAAGCAGAACAGTGCTGCTAACAGCTTCACTGAACAAATATGCAATTTCCTAATACTTGGGAAATTGTCCTTAAAAAAAATGCAGAGGTTTTGAAATCTACCACTTAGCATCTAGTTTGTCTCCCAGGAGCCAATTTACTTAGCACCTACTTAACACCAGCTGACAGGGAGCCACTTATGCCTGACCTGGGCTTGGCTCTGTGCATACTGGGACATCAGGGT
>NW_011397665.1:0-888 GCF_000754665.1 Bison bison bison | reverse complement strand
AAATAGATCATCTGCACTGTTACCTAATTAATATTTTCAAGTAAATTCAAGACTTTTATCTAAAATTTACTTGTGAAGGAACTATCTAACTCTTGCAAATGGAAAAACAGAATAAGGCAAGTGATTTGCAATAGTTGTGTAGATCCTTTATAAATAGACTATGTTTATATAATGGGCTTCTCCAATGACTCGGCAGACTCCAAAGAATCTGCCTACAGCGCAGGAGATGTAGGTTCCATCTCTGGTTCAGGAAGACCCCCGGGAGGAGGAAATGACAACCCTCTCCAATATTCTTGCCTGGGTAACGCCATGGACTAAGGAGCCTAGCGGGCTACAGTCCATTGGTTCACAAAAGAATCGGACAAGACTGAGCGACCAGGCATGCACAAGCATATAATTTATAGGTATAATCACCTATAGAATAATTATATAGATTAAATAAAAGCCTGGAAACAAAGCTTTGGCTTTATTTCTTACCAGCTCTCAACTGAACGAGGGCGAGAGAGAGTAGCAGTTATTAGAGAAGCATTAAATACACACTGGCACTAATCTCAGTCTTTACCATTGATGCAATCAAGTTAATCAAAGGAAGTTTATAAAGGAGTGGGTGTCTTATGATCTAATGCTATGTTACTTCATGCCAGTTTTAAATTTTTTATTATTTTTATTTGGAGGATAATTGCTTTACCATATAGTGTTGCTTTCTGCCACGTATCAACATGAATCAGCCATAGGTATGCATATGTCTTCTCCCTCTTGAACTTCCCTCCCACCTCCCATCCCAGCCCTCCCTTCCAGGTTGTCACAGAACACTGGATTTGAACTCCCTGCATCATGCAGTAAATTTCCACTGGCTATCTAATTTTACATATGGTAATGTATATGTTT
>NW_011397664.1:0-555 GCF_000754665.1 Bison bison bison | reverse complement strand
GAGGTACCCCGCGGTTCCTGCCTCAACTGGAGATGAGGCCCTCTTCCCAACTGCACCAAACCCCACGTGGGGGTCCCCGACGAGGCCCCCTCCCACCTCCCAGTTTCCCTGGCTTCTCAGAGCCACCATGAGAAGCTCCCTGAGGTCACCTGCACAAGTCGAGGGAACCCAGGGTTTCCTGCCTCAACCCGAGAAAGACCTCGAGAGACCTTCTTCAACGCGTCTCGAGGCCAGATTCCCCTACCATGGCTCGGGAGCAATGACGCGCTCCCCCTCGCCACTCGCATGGAGACCCGACTTCCCTGGCGCCCCACGAGAGGCTCACTGACCTCGCCGTCGTACCTCGTGAGAAACCGCACACTGGGGCCGCCGCTCGAGAACAACCCCGAGATTCCCCCGTCATCGAGAGATGAGGGCCTTCGTCTCCTGCATGGCCTAGAGACCAATCTCGCGACCTCTCTCCAAACGCCTCAGGAGGCTTGACTCCCTTGAGTCCACCCAGTGAGCTCCAAGAGATACCCGTCGCGATTCGAGAGCAGAGCGGGGTTCTTTGCT
>NW_011397663.1:0-554 GCF_000754665.1 Bison bison bison | reverse complement strand
CTTTCTATCTCAAATGCACCAAGAGGGCTTGAAACACCCAAGCCACAGTGATTTTGCTAAATGCCAAAACTCTCAGTTGCTCTCAGGCCCAGGTAGGACTCCCTACAGGCATGCATCTCTGATTGCCTACACAGCCCACGTGCCAAGGAAGCCAGTCCCCACGTTAGCCCGGGGGCGATCCAAGATGGTCACCTGGAAGGCAGCTTCCTTCTGAGTGTCACCGGGTGCAGATCCCCTACGACAAAATCAGAGCTTTTGCTCCAGCAAGACTTCCAGAATCCTCTCTCAGATGCAGACACACACTATTGCCTCTCAGCCCCCAGAGTCAGAGGCAAGACCCCAGAGGAAAGAAGGAGTTCACGTCAGGACTTATAGTACACACCATGGTGTATCTTTGGTAGGACAGCTATTGCCTAGACCCTGGACCCTGAAAACCAGCAGGCCTCTAACTGCCCCCAGGGGCTTCCCTGTATCCCACTCTCCTGAGGTCCCTTGGGACATGCAATTAGCTCACCTTCCTTGCTCCCTCCCCGTTTCCTCCCTCACAGGCTCAT
>NW_011397662.1:0-584 GCF_000754665.1 Bison bison bison | reverse complement strand
TGCCTTCTCCTGCACTCCACACTCAATTGTTGTCTTTTTGGCAGCCCTCCCCCCTCCTCTGCACCCTTGACAGTGGACCTGAGCCCAGCCCCCCTGTTGCCATGGAGCCCCTTGTGACCGAGTGGGTTCCAGTTCTGGGCTCCTGGGAGATGTGCTGGAGGCGGAGCCTTCATGCCATTTGGTGGTCATAGTGTGAGAGCAGTGGTCATAGTGTGAGAACGGTGTGTGTGAGAGTGGTGTGTGAGAGCAGTGTGTGTGAGAGTGGTGGTCGTAATGTGAGATTGGTGGTGATAGCTCGGTAGCCGAAGTATCCTACCGTGAAAGAGCGGTTGCCCCGGAGTGGGGGGCTGCCCCTATCCGCGAGGATGGGTCGCAGAAGGGCCCGCCTTTGGGCGTTATTCCAGCGCTGCAACCCCAAGGCAAAGGCGAAGACTAGGAAGGACTTGGCCTCGGCCCACGTCCTGGAAGCAGAGCGGACCTGAGGTGAGAGCAGGCCGGGGGCTGGGCCCGTCAGATTGGCCCTCACCCGGTGAAGCAGTTGGGGTTGTGTTTCATTTTGTTAGCATGGTTGTGGGCCCTGCCGG
>NW_011397661.1:4639-5236 GCF_000754665.1 Bison bison bison | reverse complement strand
TCGAGGGAACCCAGGGTTTCCTGCCTCAACCCGAGAAAGACCTCGAGAGACCTTCTTCAACGCGTCTCGAGGCCAGATTCCCCTACCATGGCTCGGGAGCAGTGACGCTCTCCCCCTCCCCACTCGCATGGAGACCCGACTTCCCTGGCGCCCCACGAGAGGCCCACTGACCTCTCCGTCGTACCTAGTGAGAAACCGCACACTGGGGCCGCCGCTCGAGAACCACCCCGAGATTCCCCCGTCATCGAGAGATGAGGGCCTTCGTCTCCTGCATGGCCTAGAGACCAATCTCGCGACCTCTCTCCAAACGCCTCAGGAGGCTTGACTCCCTTAGTACACACAGTGAGCTCCAAGAGATACCCGTCGCGATTCGAGAGCAGAGCGGGGTTCTTTGCTTCCACTCGAGATGAATGCCTGTCTCCCCGGATGCGTCTGGAATGCAACCCCGAGATCCCGGTTGCCCCTGGAGAGGAACATTGGCTTCTGGACACAAGCCTAGATGAGGTCTATTGGCCCTGCGGTCACTCGAGAGCAATCCCAGCTTTCCTCCGCAACTCGAATGGAAGATTGGACTTCCCTGGGCCAACACAAGAGGCA
>NW_011397661.1:0-911 GCF_000754665.1 Bison bison bison | reverse complement strand
TTACCTCACTGAGCTATCCTCATTCTATTACTCTTTATATCCTTAATTAACATTTATTAAGCAGTTGTTTCCTGATCTTCGCCTACGCCGACTCTTCTTCGAATACCCTGGATCAGCCGGGGCTGGTCCCCGGCACCCTACCATGGCTCGAGAGCAATGACGCGCTCCCCCTCGCCACTCGCATGGAGACCCGACTTCCCTGGCGCCCCACGAGAGGCTCACTGACCTCGCCGTCATACCTCGTGAGAAACCGCACCCTGGGGCCGCCGCTCGAGAACCACCCCGAGACTCCCCCGTCATCGCGGAGATGAGGGCCTTCGTCTCCTGCATGGCCTAGAGGCCAACCTCGCGACCTCTCTCCAAACGCCTCAGGAGGCTTGACTCCCTTTAGTCCACCCAGTGAGCTCCAAGAGATACCCGTCGCGACTCGAGAGCAGAGCGGGGTTCTTTGCTTCCACGTGAGATGAATGCCTGTCTCCCCGGGTGCGTCTGGAATGCAACCCCGAGATCCCGGTCGCCCCTGGAGAGGAACATTGGCTTCTGGACACAAGCCTAGATGAGGTCTATTGGCCCTGCAGTCACTCGAGAGCAATCCCCAGCTTTCCTCCGCAACTCGGATGGAAGATTGGACTTCCCTGGGCCAACACAAGAGGCATCCTGAATTCCCCGTCGTAACTCGAGAATCCCGCCGCAACTCGAGAAAAACCACGTGGTTCCCCCGTCATCGCAAGATGAAGCCCTTTCCCGCTACAGCGTCTCAGGAGAAGTCCCACCTTACGAATTGGAGGTCGAAACGGTACTTGGCACCCTTGATGCGCCCCCACGAAGTTCCCCGGCATCCGGGTCTCCCTGGAGAGGAACACCGAGGTTTTCCGGCACCACTTCCTCTGAGCCCCTTCTACCCTCCTGAT
>NW_011397660.1:0-2283 GCF_000754665.1 Bison bison bison | reverse complement strand
AATGACGCGCTCCCCCTCGCCCCTCGCATGGAGACCCGACTTCCCTGGCGCCCCACGAGAGGCTCACTGACCTCGCCGTCGTACCTCGTGAGAAACCGCACCCTGGGGCCGCCGCTCGAGAACCACCCCGAGACGCCCCCGTCATCGCGGTGATGAGGGCCTTCGTCTCCGGCATGGCCCAGAGGCCAACCTCGCGACCTCTCTCCAAACGCCTCAGGAGGCTTGACTCCCTTTAGTCCACCCAGTGAGCTCCAAGAGATACCCGTCGCGACTCGAGAGCAGAGCGGGGTTCTTTGCTTCCACTCGAGATGAATGCCTGTCTCCCCGGGTGCGTCTGGAATGCAACCCCGAGATCCCGGTGGCCCCTGGGGAGGGACATTGGCTTCTGGACACAAGCCTAGATGAGGTCTAGGGGCCGTGCAGTCACTCGAGAGCAATCCCCAGCTTCCTTCGCAACTCGAATGGAAGATTGGACTTCCCTGGGCCAACACAAGAGGCATCCTGAATTCCCCGTCTCAGGAGAAGTCCCACGTTAGGAATTGGAGGTCGAAACGGTACTTGGCACCCTTGATGCGCCCCACAAAGTTCCCCGGCATCCCGGTCTCCCTGGAGAGGAACACCGAGGTTTTCCGGCACCAGTTCCTCTTAGCCCCTTCTACCCTCCTGATCTCGACAGGAGGGTCGACTCCCCTGCTTTGTCTGGAAGGGGTTCCCGACCTTCCGGTCGCACCTCAGGATGAGGCCGCTCTCACGACGACATTCCAGACGTGGCCTCGTGGGTGCTTCCACATTGTGAAGCACCCCGATTTCCCGGTCCCCTCTTGATAAGAACCCGATGCGCGGGCACCTCTCCGAACTCCACCCTGTGAATGAAGTCAACACGAAGGGGCAGTGACCCGCCCGTCCATCGTCCGGAAAAAAATCCCAGGTTCCAAATCCAGCTCGACAAGTGGCCTCTCTCCCCGGGGACACCTCGAGAGGCAAGCGGAGTTCCATGCCTCAACCCAAGACGAGGCCTGACTCTCCTGTTCCCAGTCTGCAGGGACCCTGCGATCGGAGTCTGAAATCAGAGGAACCCTGAGGTTCCTGCCTCAACTCAGATGAGGCCTTCTTCCAATGCACCAAACCCCGTGGAGTCCCGAGAGGCCCCTAACACCTCCAGTTTCCCTGACTTCTCAGAGCCACCATGAGAAGCCCCCTGAGGTCACATGCACGAGTCGAGGGAAGCCAGGGTTTCCTGCCTCAGGAGGCTTGGCTCCCTTTAGTCCACCCAGTGAGCTCCAAGAGATACCCGTCGCGACTCGAGAGCAGAGCGGGGTTCTTTGCTTCCACTCGAGATGAATGCATGTCTCCCCGGGTGCGTCTGGAATGCAACCCCGAGATCCCGGTCGCCCCTGGGGAGGGACATTGGCTTCTGGACACAAGCCTAGATGAGGTCTATGGGCCCTGCAGTCACTCGAGAGCAATCCCCAGCTTCCTCGCAACTCGAATGGAAGATTGGACTTCCCTGGGCCAACACAAGAGGCCATCCTGAATTCCCCGTCTCAGGAGAAGTCCCACGTTAGGAATTGGAGGTCGAAACGGTACTTGGCACCCTTGATGCGCCCCACAAAGTTCCCCGGCATCCCGGTCTCCCTGGAGAGGAACACCGAGGTTTTCCGGCACCAGTTCCTCTTAGCCCCTTCTACCCTCCTGATCTCGACAGGAGGGTCGACTCCCCTGCTTTGTCTGGAAGGGGTTCCCGACCTTCCGGTCGCACCTCAGGATGAGGCCGCTCTCACGACGACATTCCAGACGTGGCCTCGTGGGTGCTTCCACATTGTGAAGCACCCCGATTTCCCGGTCCCCTCTTGATAAGAACCCGATGCGCGGGCACCTCTCTGAACTCCACCCTGTGAATGAAGTCAACACGAAGGGGCAGTGACCCGCCCGTCCATCGTCCGGAAAAAAACCCCAGGTTCCAAATCCAGCTCGACAAGTGGCCTCTCTCCCCGGGGACACCTCGAGAGGCAAGCGGAGTTCCATGCCTCAACCCAAGACGAGGCCTGACTCTCCTGTTCCCAGTCTGCAGGGACCCTGCGATCGGAGTCTGAAATCAGAGGAACCCTGAGGTTCCTGCCTCAACTGAGATGAGGCCTTCTTCCAATGCACCAAACCCCGTGGAGTCCCGAGAGGCCCCTAACACCTCCAGTTTCCCTGACTTCTCAGAGCCACCATGAGAAGCCCCCTGAGGTCACATGCACGAGTCGAGGGAAGCCAGGGTTTCCTGCCTCAGGAGGCTTG
>NW_011397659.1:0-508 GCF_000754665.1 Bison bison bison | reverse complement strand
ACTTCTGGGTGTGCAATGCTGTGGAGAATGACAGCCAAACTCTGTGTGAATCAGTCTGCGTGGCTGTGAAGGAATTTTGGACTGAATTTAATTTTTCCACTAAATATTTTCTTTGCAATTTCTTCATTGAATTTATCCTAAGAATAATATATACTTTTTGATCTATATAAGGATTTTCTTCAAAATATCCAAGGAAGCATATTTCATCCAGTCCCTACGATAAATGGCTTGATGTTATTGATCAAGGCGAGGAGGAAGACAAAACAACCGCAACCCAGAGGTAATGATGCCATAATTACTCAACTCAGAGAAAATACAACCAACATACTCTTAGGAAAATATTAGCTTATAGTTTACAGCTGTGTCCTCTAAAATAATGATCAGTATCACGGGGTTTCACTTGATCATGCCCATGGAAGCCAGTTTGAAGAGAGATGCATGCCTTTTGGTGACACTGTAATTGGTGTTTTTCTCCTAATCTTATTAACATGGAATGCATGACCATTTT
>NW_011397658.1:0-861 GCF_000754665.1 Bison bison bison | reverse complement strand
CCCCCATCATCGCGACTTCAGGACCTTCGTCTCCTGTATGGCCTAGAGACCAATCTCTCGACCTCTCTCCAATGCCTCAGGAGGCTTGACTCCCTTTAGTCCACCCAGTGAGCTCCAAGAGATACCCGTCGCGACTCGAGAGCAGAGCGGGGTTCTTTGCTTGCACTCGACATGAAAGCCTGTCTCCCCGGGTGTGTCTGGAATGCAACCCTGAGATCCCTGTCGCCCCTGGAGCGGAACACTGGCTTCTGGACAGAAGCCTAGATGAGGTCTATTGGCCCTGCAGTCACTCGAGAGCAATCCCCAGCTTTCCTTCGCAACTCGAATGGAAGATTGGACTTCCCTGGGCCAACACAAGAGGCATCCTGAATTCCCCGTCGTAATTCGAGAATCCTGCTACACCTCGAGAAAACTACGTGGTTCCCCCGTCATCGCAAGATGTAGCCCTGTGCCGCTACAGCGTCTCAGGAGAAGTCCCACTTTAGGAATTGGAGTTTGAAACGGTACTTGTCACTCTTGATGCGACCCACAAAGTGCCCCGACATCCCGGTCTCCCTCGAGAGGAACACCGAGGTTTTCCGGCACCACTTCCTCTGAGCCTCTTCTACCCTCCTGATCTGGACAGGAGGGTCGACTCCCCTGCTTTGTCTGGAAGGGGTTCCCGACCTTCCGGTCGCACCTCAGGATGAGGCCGGTCTCACGACGACATTCCAGACGTGGCCTCGTGGGTGGTTCCACATTCCGAAGGACCCCGATTTCCCGGTCCCTTCTTGATAAGAACCCGATGCCCGGACACCTCTTCGAACTCCACCCTGTGAATGAAGTCAACACGAAGGGGCAGTGACTCGCCCGTGCATCGTC
>NW_011397657.1:0-888 GCF_000754665.1 Bison bison bison | reverse complement strand
GGCCCCTCCCACCTCCAGTTCCCTGGCTTCTCAGAGCCACCACGAGAAGCCCCCTGAGGTCACCTGCACAAGTCGAGGGAACCCAGGGTTTCCTGCCTCAACCCGAGAAAGACCTCGAGAGACCTTTTTCAACACGTCTTGAGGCCAGATTCCCCTACCATGGCTCGGGAGCAGTGACGCGCTCCCCCTCGCCACTCGCATGGAGACCCGACTTCCCTGGTGCCCCACGAGAGGCTCACTGACCTCGCCGTCGTACCTCGTGAGAAACCGCACACTGGGGCCGCCGCTCGAGAACAACCCCGAGATTCCCCCGTCATCGAGAGATGAGGGCCTTCGTCTCCTGCATGGCCTAGAGACCAATCTCGCGACCTCTCTCCAAACGCCTCAGGAGGCTTGACTCCCTTGGTCCACCCAGTGAGCTCCAAGAGATTCGCATCGCGATTCGAGAGCAGAGCGGGGTTCTTTGCTTCCACTCGAGATGAATGCCTGTCTCCCCGGGTGCGTCTGGAATGCAACCCCGAGATCCCTGTCGCCCCTGGAGAGGAACATTGGCTTCTGGACACCAGCCTAGATGAGGTCTATTGGTCCTGCAGTCACTCGAGAGCAATCCCCAGCTTTCCTTCACAACTCGAATGGAAGATTGGACTTGCCTGGGCCAACACAAGAGGCATCCTGAATTCCCCGTCGTAACTCGAGAATCCCGCCGTAACTCGAGAAAAACCACGTGGCTCCCCCGTCATCGCAAGATGAAGCCCTTTCCCGCTACAGCGTCTCAGGAGAAGTCCCACGTTAGGAATTGGAGGTCGAAAGGGCACTTGGCACCCTTGATGCGATCCACAAAGTTCCCCGAAATCCCGGTCTCCCTCGAGAGGAACACTGAGGTTTTCC
>NW_011397656.1:0-505 GCF_000754665.1 Bison bison bison | reverse complement strand
ATCAAAAATACACAAGGCTCACACTGACACATACATCAATCCAGACAGACAAGACAAGACATCTTCCAGTTTTCCGCCTGAGATGGAAAAGATTTCTTTGAGCCGTTTTTTTTCTTGGGGAGTGGGGGGTGGGGGCTGGCGGCCAGGCAGGCTTTGGTAAGGAGCTAAGTGTTTGGAATTGCATATGAAAAGAACCAGCTTTCCGGGTTCCAAGGAATCAAGTTTCCTTGGAAACCAACTTTGTCCGGTTCTATAGAATATCATGGCCCTCCTAGGTCAGGTCATCTTTCCTTTCCGTAGTCCTCGCTGGATCCCTGAATTCTAGACAGCTTGGATTGCCTCTGTGGGCTGGATGGATTGTCCTCCCGTTTCACCGGGCGGCGGGAGCGAGGTCCCAGAGGCTCTCCTGGAACCGGGCGTGGGGCGGGGCTCACCGGGAGCCCGTGGTGAAGGTGGGCAGCGCACCGGGAGCGCGCCCGGGGCGGGGCGAAGCCGGGCGGCGCGG
>NW_011397655.1:0-541 GCF_000754665.1 Bison bison bison | reverse complement strand
TTGGCTGCTTATATGTTTCAATTCTGAAATCTTCTTGGATCAATTTCTTGATCTTTATGCAGTGTCCTTCCTTGTCTCTTGTAACAGTTTTTTTTTTTTTTTTTTTAAGTCCATTTTGCTACTCCAACTTCTGTTTGATTTCCATTTGAATTGAATATATTTTTCTACCCCTCATCTGTATACGTTTCCTAGGTCTGAAATGGGTCTCTTATAGATAACATATATACAGGTCTTGTCTAGGTCTTTTGGATGGAGTATGCTGATTGCTGCTGCTAAGTCACTTCAGTCGTGTCTGAGTCTTTGTGACCCCATAGACGGCAGCCCACCAGGCTTCCCCATCCCTGGGATTCTCCAGGCAAGAACACTGGAGTGGGTTGCTATTTCCTTGTCCAATGCATGCAAGTGAAAAGTGAAAGAGAAGTCGCTCAGTAAGTGTCCGACTGTTCGTGACCCCATGGACTGTAGCCTACCAGGCCCCTCCATCCACGGGATTTTCCAGGCAAGAGTACTGGAGTGGGTTGCCATTGCCTTCTCCGTCTTT
>NW_011397654.1:0-590 GCF_000754665.1 Bison bison bison | reverse complement strand
AAGGGCCGAGTGAGCTTCCACACCGGCAGAGCTCCAGATCTGCTCCCAGGCATGATACCGCAGAACCCGGCCCAGAGGATGCTCTGCCCTGGGTGAGCCTAGCCAAGACATGCCTAGCTTCTAGTGTCCTTCCTGGGAAGGAGCAGGCTGTGGGAGTGTGGGAGATGGGACTGGCACCTGACTGGCCTCATCTCAGCTATTGCCTTTCCATTCAAAATAGGACCCATGCCTACTTGGACAAGGGTAAGTCTCTAGTTCTTTCCAAACTGGAAAGGGCTACAGCAATGAGACCTCTGTCAGAGTTAAGAGTAAGTGGATGGATTCTCAAACGTTGCTTGGCTACAAAGCTTCAGCACCCCATGGAGAGAATCAGGCTCCCTGTATCCCTATGTTGGGTATGCAGCTTCACAAACAGAGGGCTCTCCATAGGAGCCAAGAATGTTCCTGACAGAGTGAAGTTCACTAGAGCTCTCCTACAGAGGAAAGACTGGTCTATGTGGTTTTGCCTTCCCCTGTGCGTGTGGGTCCCCGGGCTCAGCCCCAGCTTCATGGAAACATCCCCTGAGAAAAGATCTCCAAGATCCGCTTTT
>NW_011397653.1:0-693 GCF_000754665.1 Bison bison bison | reverse complement strand
AACTTTGTCCGGTTCTATAGAATATCATGGCCCCCTAGGTCAGGTCATCTTTCCTTTCCGTAGTCCTCGTTGGATCCCTGAATTCTAGACAGCTTGGATTGCCTCTGTGGGCTGGATGTATTGTCCTCCCGTTCACCGGGCGCGGGAGCGAGGTCCCAGAGGCTCTCCTGGAACCGGGCGTGGGGGCGGGGCTCACCGGGAGCCCGTGGTGAAGGTGGGCAGCGCACCGGGAGCGCGCCCGGGGCGGGGCGAAGCCGGGCGGCGCGGGTCGGGAATCGGGTCGTGGCGGGGATGGGGGGCGGTCCCAGTTGTGCTCCGGGGATCCCCACTGCGGCCGGGAAGGCACCGGGAGCAGTGGCAGGGGCGGGGCGGCGCGGGGCGGGGGTCGGCTCCTGGCGGGGCTGGGGGAGGGCTTCCCCGTTGTCCTCTCGGGGGTCGCCGTGGCGGCTGGGAACGCCGACTGCGTGCGCTCCTGGGTCCCCAAGGATCGGCATCCAGTGGGCGCGGCGGAGGGGTGCGGACCACAGGTCAGGGAACTGGGACTGCGTGGAGCAGGGAGCCACGTAGTCCGCCCTCTGTCGCCACAACCTGGCGGTCGCAGAAAAGCCTCGCCTTTGGGCTCAAGGCCTTGACCGCTCCACCCCTTTGCTGAAAGGTCAGAGCCGCGCGGTTTTCCCAAGCAGCCTAGTGTCC
>NW_011397652.1:0-685 GCF_000754665.1 Bison bison bison | reverse complement strand
CCCGACGATGCACGGGCGAGTCACTGCCCCTTCGTGTTGACTTCATTCACAGGGTGGAGTTCGAAGAGGTGTCCGGGCATCGGGTTCTTATCAAGAGGGGACCGGGAAATCGGGGTCCTTCGGAATGTGGAACCACCCACAAGGCCACGTCTGGAATGTCGTCGTGAGACCGGCCTCATCCTGAGGTGTGACCGGAAGGTCGGGAACCCCTTCCAGACGAAGCAGGTGAGTCGACCCTCCTGTCCAGATCAGGAGGGTAGAAGGGGCTCAGAGGAAGTGGTGCCGGAAACCTCGGTGTTCCTCTCAAGGGAGACCGGGATGTCGGGGAACGTTGTGGGTCGCATCAAGGGTGCCAAGTACCGTTTCGACCTCCAATACCTAACGTGGGACTTCTCCTGAGACATTGTAGCGGGAAAGGGCTCCATCTTGCGATGACGGGAGAACCACGTGGATTTTCTCGAGTTGTGGCAGGATTCTCGAGTTACGACGGGGAATTCAGGATGCCTCTTGTGTTGGCCCAGGGAAGTCCAATCTTCCATTCGAGTTGCGAAGGAAAGCTGGGGATTGCTCTCGAGTGACTGCAGGGCCAACAGACCTCATCTAGGCTTGTGTCCAGAAGCCAGTGTTCCTCTCCAGGGGCGAAAGGGATCTCGGGGTTGCATTGCAGACGCACCCGGGGAGACAG
>NW_011397651.1:0-523 GCF_000754665.1 Bison bison bison | reverse complement strand
CCTGCCATACACATATGTTACTATTAAATAATGGTATGCTTTCTATATAGAAAGAAAGATTTTCAGAGGTACCAAGTCTTATTCCAAAGAGCTCCCTCTTTCAATGGAGGAGTCCTTGTGCCCTCTGAAGTAGGGGGGGATATAATCTAAGCTCTTCTAAGTCCCAGTGGCTCCATCACCTTCCTAAAGCCAAGGGGAACTACCAGAGAAGCTATAGAAAGAGTTGCTTCTGCACCCTAACCCTCAAGCATGCTCCAAGGAGAATCTTCTCATGTGTATTTTGTAAACAAGTAGTAAGAGACAATACAAAGCCATCAGAAAGACTATTAGACCACTGGCCAAAGTTCTGCAGTACAAATACTACACAGAAAACATGTAGATATGCCTTCTGAATTTCCAATCTTCTTTCTGTTCTGCTTTCATGACAATGGCACTTTTCTTTCCAGTATAACAGCATTGTTAATATGCCATCTCCCTTTCCAACCTGTTTTTCTCAAGGGCTAGGACCATGCCTAATTCATTT
>NW_011397650.1:0-561 GCF_000754665.1 Bison bison bison | reverse complement strand
ACTCGGAGACCCGACTTCCCTCGGCGCCCCACGACGAGCTCACTGACCTCACCGTCGTACCTCGTGAGAAACCGCACCCTGGGCCGCCGCTCCGAGAACCACCCTGAGACTCCCCCGTCATCGCGGAGATGAGGCCTTCATCTCCTGCATGGCCTCGAGGCCAGCCTCGCGACCTCTCTCCAAACGCCTCAGGAGGCTTGACTCCCTTTAGTCCACCCAGTGAGCTCCAAGAGATACCCGTCGCGACTCGAGAGCAGAGCGGGGTTCTTTGCTTCCACTCGAGATGAATGCCTGTCTCCCCGGGTGCGTCTGGAATGCAACCCCGAGATCCCGGTCGCCCCTGGAGAGGAACATTGGCTTCTGGACACAAGCCTAGATGAGGTCTATTGGCCCTGCAGTCACTCGAGAGCAATCCCCAGCTTGCCTTCGCAACTCGAATGGAAGATTGGACTTCCCTGGGCCAACACAAGAGGCATCCCGAATTCCCCGTCGTAACTCGAGAATCCCGCCGCAACTCGAGAAAAACCACGTGGTTCCCCCGTCATCGCAAGATGAAGCCCT
>NW_011397649.1:0-648 GCF_000754665.1 Bison bison bison | reverse complement strand
AGCAATCCCCAGCTTTCCTTCGCAACTCGAATGGAAGATTGGACTTCCCTGGGCCAACACAAGAGGCATCCCGAATTCCCCGTGGTAACTCGAGAATCCCGCCGCAACTCGAGAAAAACCACGTGGTTCCCCCGTCATCGCAAGGATGAAGCCCTGTCCCGCTACAGCGTCTCAGGAGAAGTCCCACGTTAGGAATTGGAGGTCGAAACGGTACTTGGCACCCTTGATGCGCCCCCACAAAGTTCCCCGGCATCCCCGGTATCCCTGGAGAGGAACACAGAGGTTTTCCGGCACCACTTCCTCTGAGCCCCTTCTACCCTCCTGATCTCCACAGGAGGGTCGACTCCCCTGCTTTGTCTGGAAGGGGTTCCCGACCTTCCGGTCGCACCTCAGGATGAGGCCGGTCTCACCACGACATTCCAGACGTGGCCTCGTGGGTGCTTCCTCACTGCGAAGCACCCCGATTTCCCGGTCCCCTCTTGATAAGAACCCGATGCCCGGACACCTCTCCGAACTCCACCCTGTGAATGAAGTCAACACGAAGGGGCAGTGACTCGCCCGTGTCATCGTCCGGAAAAAAACCCCCGGTTCCAAATACAGCTCGACAAAGTGGACCTCTCTCCCCGGGGGACACCTCGAGAGGCAAAG
>NW_011397648.1:0-632 GCF_000754665.1 Bison bison bison | reverse complement strand
TTTTGTATTCTGCAGCTATATTCTATTCATTGATTAGCTCGAGTAATTTTCTGCTGGCATCCTTAGTATTCGCTGTGTGAAGGGTCATGCCATCTTTTAACAGGAATAGTTTTTTTGTTGTTGTTGTTTGTTTTTTTGTTTTTTTTTCCAATCTGTATTCCTTTTATTTCCTTTTCCCCTGATTGCTGTGTCTAGGACTAATTTAAAAACTAATTCCAATGTGTTTTTTACCTCAGAAAAGCTTACTGATGAAATTACAAAGCACTGAGAAATCTCAATTCTACCAGATTCCCACAATAAAATCATGAGGATCTTAAGGAGTTAGGGGTAATTTTTTGGGAGGTGGGGAAGCAGAAACTGTTTAAGTCTTTAGAAAAATGTATCATAATCAATTTAGCCTGGAATATTTGTATTCTTTCCTTCATTTTCAGAAGATTCTACAGCCCTAAGAGTAATGCAGGGCTTTCTAACTGAAACCAAGAAACTCACCAAGAGCTCACCAAACTGTAACAGAGCACATTAGAAAAATTGTGTTTCTGTGCTGTTAAAATTTGTGAGCTTTATAGCCAAATTAAAGAATGGCAAAAACACCTCCAAGATGGTTGTGCTAAAGATCCTGCTAAAACAGGTGA
>NW_011397647.1:0-532 GCF_000754665.1 Bison bison bison | reverse complement strand
ATCTTCTAATTTCACTGTCTACAGTAATTATGGAGCCCAAAAAATAAAGTCTGTCACTGTTTCCATTGTTGCCCCATTTATTTGCCACGTAGTGCTGGGGCCGGATGCCATGATCTTCATTTTTTTGGTAATGTTGAGTTTTGCCAGCTTTTTTACTCTCCTCTTTCACTTTCATCAAGAGGCTCTTTCGTTTCAACCCCTGGAGGCATTTCTTATTCCCCTTTCTCTTTTCTCCACCATGAGGGTCCCCATTTATACTTTTTAACAACGTAGTTTAACATGGGGCTCCTTCAATATATTCTATCCTTTTTTTCTCTCTTATATATATTTTTACCTGACCCATCCTTCAGTTCACTGATCATCTCTTCAGCTATGTCCAATTTGATGTTAAGGCCAGAGACTGAGTTCTTAAATTCAGTCACTGTTATTGTAAAGTTCGAGAGTCAGTTTTGATTCTCAGAAAGTTTTCCTTTCGTCAAGTATATTTTTCAACAGGTGACATTTGCATCTAATACCTCTAGCATACCTCTGA
>NW_011397646.1:0-795 GCF_000754665.1 Bison bison bison | reverse complement strand
CAAGCCTAGATGAGGTCTCTTGGCCCTGCAGTCCCTCGAGAGCAATCCCCAGCTTTCCTTCGCAACTCGAGTGGAAGATTGGACTTGCCTGGGCCAACACAAGAGGCATCCTGAATTCCCCGTCGTAACTCGAGAATCCCGC
Source organism: Bison bison bison (assembly GCF_000754665.1). Lineage (NCBI taxonomy): Eukaryota > Metazoa > Chordata > Mammalia > Artiodactyla > Bovidae > Bison > Bison bison. Next base: position 653 of record NW_011397646.1, on the reverse strand, counting down.
CGTAACTCGAGAAAAACCACGTGGCTCCCCCGTCATCGCAAGATGAAGCCCTTTCCCGCTACAGCGTCTCAGGAGAAGTCCCACGTTAGGAATTGGAGGTCGAAAGGGTACTTGGCTCCCTTGATGCGACCCACAAAGTTCCCCGAAATCCCGGTCACCCTCGAGAGGAACACTGAGGTTTTCCGGCACCCCCTCCTCTGAGCCCTTTCTCCCCTCCTGATCTGGACAGGAGGGTCGACTCCCCTGCTTTGTCTGGAAGGGGTTCCCGACCTTCCGGTCGCACCTCAGGATGAGGCCGGTCTCACGAAGACATTCCAGACGTGGCCTCGTGGGTGGTTCCACATTCCGTAGGACCCCGATTTCCCGGTCCCCTCTTGAGAAGAACCCGATGCCCGGGCACCTCTCCCAACTCCACCCTGTGAATGAAGTCCACACGAAGGGGCAGTTTTTCCGTGCACCGTTCGGAAAAAAACCCCAGGTTCCAAATACAGCTCGACAAGCGGCCTCTCTCCCCGGGGACATCTCGAGAGGCAAGCGGAGTTCCATGCCTCAACCCAGACGAGGCCTGACTCTCCTGTCCCCAGTCTGCAGGGACCCTGCGATCGGAGTCTGAAATCAGAGGTACCCTGCGGTTCCTGCCTCAACTGGAGATG
>NW_011397645.1:0-776 GCF_000754665.1 Bison bison bison | reverse complement strand
TATCATTCAATTCTCACAGGCATTGGCACATGGGAAGAATTCAGAACATTTTATTGAATAAATCAGTGAGATAGCTTTCTGCCATGGTTGTAGGGGACAAAGGATCATCTAAAGTAGTCTCTCTTTCACTTCATTTGTTCAACAGTCTTTGAACCTGCACTAAAGGAAAGGCATTTGGTTAGGTCTGGGCAGAGAGAGCAAAAGGGATTCTAGCTCAACTCTAGATTTAGGTGGAGGAGACAGAATTAAACAGTCTCACCAGTAAATCTTAATGCCAGACTCTGATAGGTACTACAAGAAAAATTAGAGAGTGAGATGAGCAATTACCACTGAGACTAGACACCTGACTTTGTGGAGAGGGCAGGCGAGAAAGGCTTCTCTGAAGGACTCATTGGAAATGAGCTTTAAGTTAATTTGGAATTAATTAGAGAATTGGTGAGGCGTGGGAGGGAGAAAGAGGGATGGAGACAGGAGGAGAGACAGAGAGGGAGAATGAGAAAGGGAAAAAGAGAGAAGAGGAAGAAAAAAGTGTTTGGTGAGAGGGTGTTTCAAATTTCATGCCAAAGGGATAGAACTCGAATCTATGATGTTCCAGAGACAGGAAAGAGTTTACTGAGTGGAGACACAAACAAGAGGTATAAGAAGGTGAAGTAAGTCTGAAAAGGTAGGTGGAGGCCAGAAGTAAAGGTCTTTGTAGTGTTTATGGCCTTGTTAAAGGGCTATCATCTTAAAACCAAACGAGCGTGGCAGGCGGGTTCTTTACCACTAGCACCACC
>NW_011397644.1:0-685 GCF_000754665.1 Bison bison bison | reverse complement strand
TCCTGCCTCAACTGGAGATGAGGCCCTCTTCCAATGCACCAAACCCCGTGGAGTCCCGAGAGGCCCCCCCCACCGCCAGTTTCCCTGACTTCTCAGAGCCACCATGAGAAGCCCCCTGAGGTCACCTGCACAAGTCGAGGGAAGCCAGGGTTTCCTGCCTCAACCCGAGAAAGACCTCGAGAGACCTTCTTCAACACGTCTCGAGGCCAGGTTTCCCTACCATGACTCGAGAGAAATGACGCGCTCCCCCTCGCCACTCGCATGGAGACCCGACTTCCCTGGCGCCCCACGAGAGGCTCACTGACCTCGCCGTCGTACCTCGTGAGAAACCGCACCCTGGGGCCGCACCTCGAGAACAACCCCGAGACTCCCCCGTCATCGCGGAGATGAGGGCCTTCGTCTCCTGCATGGCCTAGAGGCCAAATTCGCGACCTCTCTCCAAACGCCTCAGGAGGCTTGACTCCCTTTAGTCCACCCAGGGAGCTCCCAGAGATACCCGTCGCGACTCGAGAGCAGAGCGGGGTTCTTTGCTTCCACTCGAGATGAATGCCTGTCTCCCCGGGTGCGTCTGGAATGCAACCCCGAGATCCCGGTCGCCCCTGGAGAGGAACATTGGCTTCTGGACACAAGCCCAGATGAGGTCTATTGGCCCTGCAGTCACTCGAGAGCAATCCCCAGCTTTCCT
>NW_011397643.1:0-576 GCF_000754665.1 Bison bison bison | reverse complement strand
ACTCCAGTATCTTGCCTGCAGAATCCCATGGACAGAAGATCCTGGCAGGCTACAATCCCTGGAGGCACATAGAGTTGGACGTGACTGAGCATGAGCATTTAGCATTACCATTATTCTATCCGACAGAATAGTTTCACTGCCCTAAAAAATCCTCTGTGCTCTGCTGATTCATCCCTCCCCATAAGCCTTGGCAACGACTCATTCTTTTATTGTTGTCATAGTGGTACCATTTCCCACAATGTCACAATGTTGGGATTAGACAGTGTCTAGCCTTTGCAAATTGGCTTTCTTTTACTTAGTAATACATATTTAAGATTTCTCTATGTCTTTTCATGGCTTGGTAGCTCATTTTCTTTTTAGTGCTGAATAATATTCCATCATTATTGGAATATTCTTGCAATCTTATTCCATTAATAGTCTGATTGTATAACTGCACGATTTTAGTTCTCTTTTCCCCAACAATTATTTTTTGACATTTGGAACATAGGCTTAGTTAACAAAAGCAGGTAAAACCACAAGCATTAATAAGGGAAAACAGTCTGAAAGGGAGGGTGCTAGGATCTGTAAAGACATACT
>NW_011397642.1:0-829 GCF_000754665.1 Bison bison bison | reverse complement strand
CTGGACACCAGCCTAGTTCAGGTCTATTGGCCCTGCAGTCACTCGAGAGCAATCCCCCAGCTTTCCTTCGCAACTCGAATGGAAGATTGGACTTGCCTGGGCCAACACAAGAGGCAGCCTGAATCCCCGTCGTAACTCGACAATCCCGCCGTAACTCGAGAAAAACCACGTGGCTCCCCCGTCATCGCAAGATGAAGCCCTTTCCCGCGACAGCGTCTCAGGAGAAGTCCCACGTTAGGAATTGGAGGTCGAAAGGGCACTTGGCACCCTTGATGCGACCCACAAAGTTCCCCGCAATCCCGGTCTCCCTCGAGAGGAACACTGAGGTTTTCCGGCACCCCCTCCTCTGAGCCCTTTCTCCCCTCCTGATCTGGACAGGAGAGTCGACTCCCCTGCTTTGTCTGGAAGGGGTTCCCGACCTTCCGGTCGCACCTCAGGATGAAGCCGGTCTCACGAAGTCATTCCAGACGTGGCCTCGTGGGTGGTTCCACATTCCTTAGGACCCCGATTTCCCGGTCCCCTCTTGATAAGAACCCGATGCCCGGACACCTCTCCGAACTCCACCCTGTGAATGAAGTCAACACGAAGAGGCAGTTTTTCCGTGCATCGTTCGGAAAAAACCCCAGGTTCCAAATACAGCTCGACAAGCGGCCTCTCTCAATGGGGACATCTCGAGAGGCAAGCGGAGTTCCATGCCTCAACCCAAGACGAGGCCTGACTCTCCTGTCCCCAGTCTGCAGGGACCCTGCGATCGGAGTCTGAAATCAGAGGTACCCTGCGGTTCCTGCCTCAACTGGAGATGAGGCCCTCTTCCAATGCACCCAAACCC
>NW_011397641.1:0-776 GCF_000754665.1 Bison bison bison | reverse complement strand
GGAAGGTAAACTTCCAAACTCATTCTATGAGGCCACCATTACCCTAATACCAAAACCTGACAAAGATCCCACAAAAAAAGAAAACTACAGGCCAATATCACTGATGAACATAGATGCAAAAATCCTTAACAAAATTCTAGCAATCAGAATCCAACAACACATTAAAAAGATCATACTACCATGACCAAGTGGGCTTTATCCCAGGGATGCAAGGATTCTTCAATATCCGCAAATCAATCAGTGTAATACACCACATTAACAAATTGAAAAATAAAAACCATATGATTATCTCAATAGATACAGAGAAAGCCTTTGACAAAAATTCAACACCCCATTTATAGATAAAAAACTCTCCAGAAAGCAGGAATAGAAGGAACATACCTCAACATAATAAAAGCTATATATGACAAACCCACAGCAAACATTATCCTCAATGGTGAAAAATTGAAAGCATTTCCTCTAAAGTCAGGAACAAGACAAGGGTGCCCACTTTCACCATTACTATTCAACATAGTTTTGGAAGTTTTGGCTATAGCAATCAGAGCAGAAAAAGAAATAAAAGGAATCCAAATTGGAAAAGAAGAAGTAAAACTCTCACTATTTGCAGATGACATGATCCTCTACATAGAAAACCCTAAAGACTCCACCAGAAAATTACTAGAACTAATCAATGATTATACTAAAGTTGCAGGATATAAAATCAACACACAGAAATCCCTTGCATTCCTATACACTAATAATGAGAAAACAGAAAGAGAAATTAAGGAAACAATTCC
>NW_011397640.1:0-500 GCF_000754665.1 Bison bison bison | reverse complement strand
AACATACTGAACAGAGTTACCCCAGGTTCTTAGTTCAAGGAGAAAAAGTATGGCCACTTCAGAAAAGATAATGCTCAGAAATTACAGCCTGTTAATCATGTGACTCCTGCATCAGAAGCAAAGACTGTCTTGCCACTTTCTGTCTCTGAATCAAGATCAACAGATAATCCTATTATTATTGAGCCTTTGTCCAAAGCAGATTCTAAAAATATTTCACCACAAATAGTGCCTAATAGCTTTTCAGAGTTATGTTCTCCTTTGATTACCTTCACAAGTTCATTGCAGCATCCAGTAGAAACAGCAGTTATGCAGGAGCTATGGATAAAAGTCCTCATGTATCAAAGTGACTTTCCACTTCTGAAACAAATAGCACAAATCCCAAAAGGCCTAAACTCAGTGATGGAATTATAGGAGAACATTCTTTAGCTTTGTCCCCTCAGATATTTTTCAAACAGTGACTACTCAGCAAAGCACACCAGACAGTGTTCATACCTCATTAA
>NW_011397639.1:0-591 GCF_000754665.1 Bison bison bison | reverse complement strand
CCTCCAATGCATGAAAGTGAAATAGTGAAAGTGAAGTCGCTCAGTCGTGCCCGACTCTGAGCGACCCCATGGACTGCAGCCTACCAGGCTCTTCCGTCCATGAGATTTTCCAGGCAAGAGTACTGGAGTGGGGTGCCATTGCCTTCTCCCATATCTATTCACAAGCCTGCCTAAATCATTGACTTCTAGCCACCTTTGGGATGCCAATGACCACCCACCCTTACCAGGCCGCAGAGGAGAGAAAACACTTACCACAGGAGGCCCGGGTAAGGAACTAGGAACTAACAAGCTCCCACCAACCAGGATTCTGCAGAGGTCAACAAGAGGTCAGCAAGAGATGGGAGACTGCAGTCCAGAGGTCCTAGCAACTTCCAGCGAGCAGCAAAGACCCAGCATAGTCAAAACGAATTCAATGTTACCCAAAACAAATAAATAAACGGACAGAAGTTCTTGGAACACATGACTGAGGTTAGGGGTGAGGCAGTACATGTATGTGCCAGGATACTCTTAAAGTATACTCTTAACGTAGATGAGGAGAACAAGGTAGGAGGAAAACTTACTGTTTGGTTCAGGTCGCTTCTGAGCCTTTTG
>NW_011397638.1:0-759 GCF_000754665.1 Bison bison bison | reverse complement strand
GGCCTCGTGGGTGCTTCCACATTGCCGAAGCACCCCCGATTTCCCGGTCCCCTCTTGGTAAGAACCCCGATGCCCGGACACCTCTCCGAACTCCACCCTATGAATGAAGTCAACACGAAGGGGCAGTGACTCGCCCGTGCATCGTCCGGAAAAGACCCCGAGGTTCCAAATACCGCACGACAAGTGGCCTCTCTCCCCGGGGACACCTCGAGAGGCAAGCGGAGTTCCATGCCTCAACCCAAGACGAGGCCTGACTCTCCTGTCCCCAGTCTGCAGGGACCCTGCGATCGGAGTCTGAAATCAGAGGAACCCTGAGGTTCCTGCCTCAACTGGAGATGAGGCCCTCTTCCAATGCACCAAACCCCGTGGAGTCCCGAGACCCCCCCCCACCTCCCGTTTCCCTGACTTCTCAAAGCCACCATGAGAAGCCCCCTGAGGTCACCTGCACAAGTCGAGGGAAGCCAGGGTTTCCTGCCTCAACCCGAGAAAGACCTCGAGAGACCTTCTTCCACACGTCTCGAGGCCAGGTTCCCCTACCATGACTCGAGAGCAATGACGCGCTCCCCCTCGCCACTCGCATGGAGACCCGACTTCCCTGGCGCCCCACGAGAGGCTCACTGACCTCGCCGTCGTACCTCGTGAGAAACCGCACCCTGGGGCCGCCGCTCGAGAACCACCCCGAGACTCCCCCGTCATCGCGGAGATGAGGGCCTTCGTCTCCTGCATGGCCTAGAGGCCAACCTCGCGACCTCTCTCCAA
>NW_011397637.1:0-568 GCF_000754665.1 Bison bison bison | reverse complement strand
CCCCGGCCCCCGAAAGAGGGGGCGGGAGGGAGGGAGAAAAGGAGGGAAGGAAGGAGGGAGGGAGGGAGGGACCGGCAAAGCGAAACCAGGCAAGCGCTGCTGGGAGAACAAAGCAGGACTTTCGAAAGCAGACACGGACACAGACACGCAAGCCTAGGAGTAAGAAGGAAAAGAAGGAGACACTCGGACCCCCCAAGAAGAGAACACAAAACTCAACCTGGGTAGAGACACCGTGACAAAGTCCAGAGACGACACACACAAGCATGCGCGGGTGGGTGGGGAAAGTGCACTTGAGGTCAGGAGAACATGGATTTCAACACCACTGGCCACAAACAGCGGAAAGGCAGACGGCCTGGGAGGTCTGGGGTGGCAGGGCTGGCGGGGGGGTGGGGGGGTTGGGGGGGTTGCGGGGGAGGGTGTGGGGGGGGGGGGTGGTATTGAGGGGCGTGCTGGTGAGGAGGACGGAGTCCATAGGGATCCACTAAATAAACCCCGGGTCCCGTGACAACAGCCACCTCAATGAATACATAACTTTTTCACGTAGCTCAGAACGAAATGAGACAAAACC
>NW_011397636.1:0-815 GCF_000754665.1 Bison bison bison | reverse complement strand
ATGAAGCCCTTTCCCGCTACAGCGTCTCCGGAGAAGTCCCACGTTAGGAATTGGAGGTCTAAACGGTACTTGGCACACTTAATGCGAACACAAAGTTCCCCTACAACCCCGTCTCCCACGAGAGGAACACCAAAGTTTTCTGGCACCCTTCCTCTGAGCCCCTTCTACCCTCCTGATCTCGACAGGAGGGTCGACTCCCCTGCTTTGTCTGGAAGGGGTTCCCGACCTTCCGGTCGCACCTCAGGATGAGGCCGGTCTCACGACGACATTCCAGACGTGGCCTCGTGGGTGCTTCCACATTGCGAAGGACCCCAATTTCCCGGTCCCCTCTTGATAAGAACCCGATGCCCGAACACCTGTCTGAACTCCACCCTGTGAATGAAGTCAACACGAAGGGGCAGTGACTCGCCCATGCATCGCCCGGAAAAAACCCCAGGTTCCAAATACAGCTCGACAAGTGGCCTCTCTCCCCGGGGACACCTCGAGAGGTAAGCGGAATTCCATGTCACAACACAAGACGAGGCCTGACTCTCCTGTCCCCAGTCCGCAGGGACCCTGCGATCGGAGTCTGAAATCAGAGGAACCCTGAGGTTCCAGCCTCAAATGGAGATGAGTCCCTCTTCCAATGCACCAAACCCAGTGGAGTCCCGAGAGGCCCCTCCCACCTTCAGTTTCCCTGACTTCTCAGAACCACCATGAGAAGCCCCCTGAGGTCATCTGCACAAGTCGAGGGAAGCCAGGGTTTCCTGCCTCATCCCGAGAAAGACCTCGAGAGACCTTCTTCAACACGTCTCGAGGCTAGATTCCCCTACCAT
>NW_011397635.1:0-1037 GCF_000754665.1 Bison bison bison | reverse complement strand
ACTAAAGGGAGTCAAGCCTCCTGAGGCGTTTGGAGAGAGGTCGAGAGATTGGTCTCTAGGCCATACAGGAGACGAAGGCCCTCAAGTCGCGATGACGGGGGAGGCTCGGGGTTGTTCTCGAGCGGCGGTCCCAGTGTGCGGTTTCTCGCGAGGTACGACGGCGAGGTCAGTGAGCCTCTCGTGGGGCGCCAGGGAAGTCGGGTCTCCATGCGAGTGGCGAGGGGGAGCGCGTCATTGCTCTCGAGTCATGGTAGGGGAATCTGGCCTCGAGACGTGTTGAAGAAGGTCTCTCGAGGTCTTTCTCGGGTTGAGGCAGGACACCCTGGGGTCCCTCGACTTGTGCAGGTGACCTCAGGGGGCTTCTCATGGTGGCTCTGAGAAGTCAGGGAAACTGGAGGTGGGAGGGGACTCTCGGGACTCCTGGTGCATTGGAAGAGGGCCTCATCTCCAGTTGAGGCAGGAACCTCAGGGTTCCTCTGATTTTCAGACTCTGATCCCAGGGTACCTGCAGACTTGGGAAAGGAGAGTCAGGCCTCGTCTTGTGTTGAGGCATGGAACTCCGCTTGCCTCTCGAGGTGTTCCCGGGGAGACAGGCCACTTGTCGAGCAGTATTTGGAACCTGGGGGTTTTTTCCCGACGATGCACGGGCGAGTCACTACCCCTTCGTGTTGACTTCATTCACAGGGTGGAGTTCGAAGAGGTGTCCGGGCATCGGGTTCTTATCAAGAGGCGACCGGGAAATCGGGGTCCTTCGGAATGTGGAACCACCCACGAGGCCACGTCTGGAATGTCGTCGTGAGACCGGCCTCATCCTGAGGTGCGACCGGAATGTCGGGAAACCCTTCCAGACAAAGCAGAGGAGTCGACCCTCCTGTCCAGATCAGGAGGGTAGAAGAGGCTCAGAGGAAGTGGTGCCGAAAAACTTCGGTGTTCCTCTCGAGGGAGACCGGGATGTCGGGGCACTTTGTGGGTCGCATCAAGGGTGACAAGTACCGTTTCAAACTCCAATTCCTAAAGTGGGACTTCTCATGAGACGC
>NW_011397634.1:0-527 GCF_000754665.1 Bison bison bison | reverse complement strand
CATCCAGAAAGCTTCCAGGTCTAGGTTCCAGACCACCAGCACACACAGTCAGTAGCCAACGGATGGATTCCAGGAATACGCATTGTTTCACCGGCATTACCGTTGATATTGTTGCTGCACACTCAATGCAGTGGGCAGGGCCTGGATTGTCCACTGGGTCTCATGTGGAATGGAAAGAAGGGCTCCCCCCTCACCCCCCCACCACCACACACCACCCACCCCCACTGTTGACAGCCTTGTGACGAGAAACGGTCCCCGAAACAAGAATCAGACAAACCAGAGAAGCCCAGATGATAGTCCTTGAGATGAAGGAACTAAGCAGCTGGTTGCGATGGCACCAAGGGGAAAGGTTGCTCTTTGTGTCTGCCCCTCTACTCCTTTCTTCCTGGACGCCTTAGGGTTTTGTCATGGAGATTTGAAATAAAGTGCACAAAAGTCATATGTGTTGAATCAAGATTTTGCATTTAACCATCTCTCAAAAAGGAAGAGAGCTTCACCTGCACATGTTTCTTTCAAAACCGTCAATT
>NW_011397633.1:0-576 GCF_000754665.1 Bison bison bison | reverse complement strand
GGGCCTTGTTCACCGAAACTTGGTCTCACCATGTCGTTCTTTCTCTTACTTCTGGCTGAATTCTTCAGCCTCTTTTCTCCACTGAATTTCCTCACTGAGCTATCCTCATTCTATTACTCTTTATATCCTTAATTTAACATTTAATGAAGCAGTTGTTTCCTGATCTTCGCCTACGCCGTCTCTCCTTCGAATACCCTGGATCAGCCGGGGCTGGTCCCCGGCACCCTACCATGGCTCGAGAGCAATGACGCGCTCCCCCTCGCCATTCGCATGGAGACCCGACTTCCTTGGCGCCCCACGAGAGGCTCACTGACCTCACCGTCGTACCTGGTGAGAAAGCGCACACTGGGGCTGCCGCTCGAGAACAACCCCGAGACTCCCCCGTCATCGCGAGATGAGGGCCTTCGTCTCCTGCATGGCCTAGAGACCAATCTCGCGACCTCTCTCCAAACGCCTCAGGAGGCTTGACTCCCTTTAGTCCACCCAATGAGCTCCAAAAGATACCCATCGCGACTCGAGAGCAGAGCGGGGTTCTTTGCTTCCACTCGAGATGAATGCCTGTCTCCCCGGGTGTGT
>NW_011397632.1:0-567 GCF_000754665.1 Bison bison bison | reverse complement strand
GCACAGCTCCGAACACCAGGGATGACAGAGTGGAGGAGGGCAGTGTGCGAAGAAGGGGAGTGCCATAGTCAGAATAATTTTCTAAACGTCATATTGATTTTTGAACTTGTTCCTTCGGGAAACATATTTCCATCAGGAAGTATATTCAGAAGTTGGTTTTATGTTTTTTTTAACTCACTTTCCTGGGGAGACACATTTCTCTAAGTGTCTGGGATAACTAAGTGGACACTCACGTTTACTTGGGGGTCACAAGGTTTAGACTAATATTACACCTTTGGTGGAGGATGGGCTTTGTTTCTTTTTTACTGTTTATTCATTTGATGACTGCTCCCATTATCAGCTGCAACACATGGGACCTTCCCTGTGGCATGCCAGATCCTTGATGAGGCATACATGCGAGACACATGTGGAATCTAGTTCCCCGACCAGGGATCCAACCCAAGCCCCCTGCATCGGGAGCACAAAGTCTTAGCCACTGGACCACCAGCGAAGTCCCTAAACTAAGGACTCCCTTTGATTAGGAATCACTACAGAACACTTTCTATGGTGGGCAGGGCTGCCATGTTC
>NW_011397631.1:0-611 GCF_000754665.1 Bison bison bison | reverse complement strand
CTCCTGATCTCCACAGGAGGGTCGACTCCCCTGCTTTGTCTGGAAGGGGTTCCCGACCTTCCGGTCGCACCTCAGGATGAGGCCGGTCTCACGACGACATTCCAGACGTGGCCTCGTGGGTGCTTCCACATTGCGAAGCACCCCGATTTCCCGGTCCCCTCTTGGTAAGAACCCGATGCCCGGACACCTCTCCGAACTCCACCCTGTGCATGAAGTCAACACGAAGGGCAGTGACTCGCCCGTGCATCGTCCGGAAAAAACCCCCAGGTTCCAAATACAGCTCGACAAGTGGCCTCTCTCCCCGGGGACACCTCGAGAGGCAAGCGGAGTTCCATGCCTCAACCCAAGACGAGGCCTGACTCTCCTGTCCCCAGTCTGCAGGGACCCTGCGATCGGAGTCTGAAATCAGAGGAACCCTGAGCTTCCTGCCTCAACTGGAGATGAGGCCCTCTTCCATTGCACCAAACCCCGTGGAGTCCCGAGAGGCCCCTCCCACCTCCAGTTGCCCTGACTTCTCAGAGCCACCATGAAAAGCCCCCTGAGGTCACCTGCACAAGTCGAGGGAAGCCAGGGTTTCCTGCCTCAACCCGAGAAAGACCTCGAGAGACCTT
>NW_011397630.1:0-503 GCF_000754665.1 Bison bison bison | reverse complement strand
TCCTCTCGTCGTCCCCTTCTCCTCTGCCTTCAATCAAGACTCTCATAGGCAGATATTGTAGAGTGTAATTAGTGTTCATAGTTTATCTAAAAGCTCATATCTACATTTAATTTTCGTTTTCTTCCTGTTCTTTCGAGCTACTTTCTTGTTGACAAGCTTGTGACAGATATAACGATATAGCAATTTTACCTTAGAACAAACCGAGGCCCTATGAACATTTTGTGCTTAATGTGGATGACTCTTAGACATGCCTACAGTAGAGGAGCAAAACCAAAACTACTAGATATTTAATATTGACTAGTTCCCAGTTCACGGGACTCTGACATTCACTGAGGTCAATGTTTTCTTGTATTGGAAGCAGTTTGGTTGGCAAGGGCTGCCTTGTCTTGAGACCATTGAAATAAGAACTCAGAACTTGAGCACTATTATCAAAAATCACAAGGCTCACACTGACACATACATCAATCCAGACAGACAAGACAAGACATCTTCCAGTTTTCCGC
>NW_011397629.1:0-639 GCF_000754665.1 Bison bison bison | reverse complement strand
CGCGATAGCACAGAGCCCCGGCCGAGAGGCTGCTCTGGGCTGGGCGAGCCTCCCCAAGCCCTGCCCAGCTTCTAGCGTTCGCGCCCGGGAAGGAGCAGGCTGCGGGAGTGTGGGAGACGTGACTGGTGCCTGACTGGTGCCTCAGCTCAGCTCTCGCCTTCCCTTCGGACCTAGGAGCCAGGCGTCCTTGCAGAGGGCTTAGGGGCTGGGGGGTGTGCACACTGCCAAAGCCTCCCGCAGGGAGAGCTCTTTCCGAGGGAAAGGAAGTGCCACAGGCTGCGTTCCCAAGCTGGTGCTTCCCCGCCCAGACTGAGCGCCGAACGGAGGGAATCAGGGTCCCGGTGCCCCTGGCTTGGGGAGGCGGCTCCACAGCCAGAGTGTTGCTCCGTTTGTGCCCAGAAAGCGCCTGCCAGACCGGGCCTTCCCTGGAGCTGTCCTCCCTCCAAGAGGCAGGTGGATGTGCTGTGCGGGCTTCCCCTGTGCGTTTGGGCTCCCTAGCACAGCCGCAGCGCAGGGGAACCAGCCCATGATCAGTGAGCTCCGGGCAGTACTTTGGTCCCAGGTTTGGAGCCCAATGCCCGGAACGCGGGAGAGAAGAGGCTGGCTGCCGGCGGGTGCTTTCAAGCCTGTTACTGGGAA
>NW_011397628.1:0-799 GCF_000754665.1 Bison bison bison | reverse complement strand
GCTACACTTTGTGTGGGATCTTAGTTCCCCGACCAGGGGTTAAAACCCATGATCCTTGAAGAAGTGTGGAGTCTTAACTACTGGACCCCTGGGGAAGTCCACTCTAACTTTCGACGGAACTGGCAGGATTCCGACGTGCCTTAGCATGTTTCCGGCAATAGCGTGAGGCTGAGAGGAGTTATCGGCCCGGAATTCAAGCATGAGGTTGAAGGTGTTCCTTTGGCCCTGCCCTGCAGCTGCTGCTGGAGCACCTGGAGTGCCTGGTTTCGCGACATATTCCACCCGTCGGGATGACAGCAGGCGAGCGGCAGGCGCAGTCCCCAGCCGGCATGAGGAGTGAGGTGGAGGTGCTCAGGGCGCTGAAATGGCTCTTGAACACCACAAGGCCCTGGACGAGAAGGTACCAGCCATCCGGCCGTCCTGGATTTGTACACTTGCTGCCTTGTTAGGCGGATGATGCACATATTTATGTAAGTAGTTGACTTTTGAGCGTCTTGAATTCTTGTATATACTTTTTTTTCTGTAAGAATTCAGAGTTTTATATGGTTAAAAAGCGTTGCCTGCATACATGCTCAGTCGTGTCCGAATCTTTGCAACCCTGTGGACTGTAGCCCACCATGCTCCTCTCTTCATGGGGCTTCCCAGTCATGAATACTGGAGTGGGTGGCCATCTTCTACTCCAGGGAATCTTCCTGACCCAGGGATCGAACCTGCCCTCGTGCATTGGCAGGCGGATTCTTTACCACTGAGCCACCTGGGAAGCCCCCAGTTAAAAAGTATTAGTTGGCATGAATGTCTC
>NW_011397627.1:0-752 GCF_000754665.1 Bison bison bison | reverse complement strand
ATGACTTCTGAGTTTTCCTTCCACTCTAGAGTTTTGGAAGCGTTTCAGAAGTGCATGTGCCAGCAGTTATCTGACTGGTTCATAAAATTTCCCTGTGAAGCTTTCTGGAGTTTAAGTTTGCCAACTGGAAATTTTTTCATCACAGTTTCAATCTTAGTGCTTGTAATTGCTCTGTTCATATTTTCTGTTTTTTTTTTTTTTTTCAGACTAAAAAAAAAATTAGCTGAATTTCTTAGTATTTGTCCATGGCTCAAATTCTAAATTTTATTGACTTATAGTTGTTTGCTGTAGTCCCTTATGACTCTTTGTTATTTCTGTTATATCAGTCATAATGTCATCCTTTGTCATGTCAAATTGATGGATTTGTTGTCCTCTTTGTCTTGATAAGTCTGTATCATGATTTGTCTATTTTACTTCTCCTCTCCAAGAGTACCCTTTTTAGTGATACTGTATTTTGGCTATTTTTTTATCATTTCTTTTTTTTAATTTCTGCTTTGATTTTTATCATTTTTTCACCTTCTATTCACTTTGGGGAATTTTGCCTGATTTTTCTTCTTTCTCTAAATGCTTTAGATTGTAGGTTATGTTGATTACTTGAGATGTGTAGAATTTATCAACTTCACTCTTTTACTGCTTTAGCATGCTCCATAACTTTTGGATAATCATGTTTTTAATATTATTTTCTTCTAAGATTTTTCTTTCATTTTCTCTCACATTTCATGAGTGATCTCTTGGCCATGTACAGTTGTATT
>NW_011397626.1:0-697 GCF_000754665.1 Bison bison bison | reverse complement strand
ATCTAGGCTTGTGTCCAGAAGCCAATGTTCCTCTCCAGGGGCGACCGGGATCTCGGGGTTGCATTCCAGACGAACCCGGGGAGACAGGCATTCATCTCGAGTGGAAGCAAAGAACCCCGCTCTGCTCTCGAGTCGCGACGGCTATCTCTTGGAGCTCACTGGGTGGACTAAAGGGAGTCAAGCCTCCTGAGGCGTTTGGAGAGAGGTCGCGAGGTTGGCCTCTAGGCCATGCAGGAGACGAAGCCCTCATCTCCGCGATGACGGGGGAGGCTCGCGGTTGTTCTCGAGCGGCGGCCCCAGGGTGCGGTTTCTCACGAGGTACGACGGCGAGGTCAGTGAGCCTCTCGTGGGGCGCCAGGGAAGTCGGGTCTCCATGCGAGTGGCGAGGGGGAGCGCGTCATTGCTCTCGAGTCATGGTAGGGGAACCTGGCCTCGAGACGTGTGGAAGAAGGTCTCTCGAGGTCTTTCTCGGGTTGAGGCAGGAAACCCTGGCTTCCCTCGACTTGTGCAGGTGACCTCAGGGGGCTTCTCATGGTGGCTCTAGAACTCAGGGAAACTGGAGGGGGGGGGGGCCGTCGTCGGGACGTCCACGGGGTTTGGTGCATTGGAAGAGGGCCTCATCTCCAGTTGAGGCAGGAACCTCAGGGGTTCCTCTGATTTCAGACTCCGATCGCAGGGTCCCTGCAGACTGGGGACA
>NW_011397625.1:0-754 GCF_000754665.1 Bison bison bison | reverse complement strand
GGCCTCGTGGGTGGTTCCACATTCCGAAGGACCCCGATTTCCCGGTCCCCTCTTGATAAGAACCCGATGCCCGGACACCTCTTCGAACTCCACCCTGTGAATGAAGTCAACACGAAGGGGTAGTGACTCGCCCGTGCATCGTCGGGAAAAAACACCCAGGTTCCAAATACCGCTCGACAAGTGGCCTGTCTCCCCGGGAACACCTCGAGGGGCAAGCGGAGTTCCATGCCTCAACACAAGACGAGGCCTGACTATCCTTTCCCAAGTCTGCAGGGACCCTGGGATCGGAGTCTAAAATCAGAGGAACCCTGAGGTTCCTGCCTCAACTGGAGTTGAGGCCCTCTTCCAATGCACCAAACCCAGTGGAGTGCCGAGAGGCCCCTCCCACCTCCAGTTTCCCTGACTTCTCAGAGCCAACATGAGAAGCCCTCTGTGGTCACCTGCACAAGTCGAGGGACCCCAGGGTGTCCTGCCTCAACCCGAGAAAGACCTCGAGAGACCTTCTTCAACACGTCTCGAGGCCAGATTCCCCTACCGTGACTCGAGAGCAATGACGCGCTCCCCCTCACCACTGGCATGGAGACCCGACTTCCCTGGCGCCCCACGAGAGACTCACTGACCTCGCCGTCGTACCTAGGGAGAAACCGCACTCTGTGGCCGCCGCTCGAGAACAACCCCGAGCCTCCCCCGTCATCGCGACTTGAGGGCCTTCGCTCCTGTACGGCCTAGAGACCAATCTCTCGACCTCTCTCCA
>NW_011397624.1:0-601 GCF_000754665.1 Bison bison bison | reverse complement strand
GCAGACCTCTGGAGACCCAGTTCTAAACTGTCTGACCTTTTCGATTCAGTTACTGGCTGCCCAGGTTGTACTGCTCCAGGGTCTCGTATTCTGGGGCGGCTGGGCTTATCTTCTCTTTGGATTCTGCCTCCTTCTTTGATTCCGCCTCATACGTTGGGACCTTTTACGGCTTTGATTCAGTTTCTTACGTGCACAGGACGGAAAAAACAGTTTGGTGTTCTTGTTTTCTTCACCTTCTTCGACTGAGTGGCATATGATCGGATTTTCTTTCTCAAGGTTCCTTGTAGAGGTCTTCTGACCCTCATGGTCATATTTCGTGCCTGGAAAGACACGACAAGGGTATTAGTTTTTAGGAAAGAAAAAAGCTTCGTTGGAAGCGAGATTTCATGAAAAAGGGATGTGGGCCAATGAGGGCTTTTGTGCCAGGCAAGGGCTGTGTAGAGGTTTGGGGCAGCAAAGTCAATGGAGAACATGGGCAGCTCAGTTGGAATCATCTTACTTTCACACTGCCTCTGTACCTCCGTTGACAAAGGGTCTTCTTTTTTCCGTTCATCCTGGAAGCAAACCGCATTGGAACTCTTCTGGACTGCCGTGGCTTCCT
>NW_011397623.1:0-594 GCF_000754665.1 Bison bison bison | reverse complement strand
GACTTCATTCACAGGGTGGAGTTCGGAGAGGTGTCCGGGCATCGGGTTCTTCTCAAGAGGGGACCGGGAAATCGGGGTCCTACGGAATGTGGAACTACCCACGAGGCCACGTCTGGAATGTCTTCGTGAGATCGGCCTCATCCTCAGGTGCGACCGGAAGGTCGGGAACCCCTTCCAGACAAAGCAGGGGAGTCGACCCTCCTGTCCAGATCAGGAGGGGAGAAAGGGCTAAGAGGAGGGGGTGCCGGAAAACCTCAGTGTTCCTCTCGAGGGAGACCGGGATTTCGGGGAACTTTGTGGGTCGCATCAAGGGTGCCAAGTGCCCTTTCGACCTCCCTTCCTAACGTGGGACTTCTCCTGAGACGCTGTAGCGGGAAAGGGCTTCATCTTGCGATGACGGGGGAGCCACGTGGTATTTCTCGAGTTACGGCGGGATTCTCGAGTTACGACGGGGAATTCAGGATGCCTCTTGTGTTGGCCCAGGCAAGTCCAATCTTCCACTCGAGTTGCGAAGGAAAGCTGGGGATTGCTCTCGAGTGACTGCAGGGCCAAGAGACCTCATCTAGGCTTGTGTCCAGAAGCCAATGTTCCTCT
>NW_011397622.1:0-592 GCF_000754665.1 Bison bison bison | reverse complement strand
CTTAAGAGGCAGGTCAGGTGGTCTGGTATTCCCATCTGTTTCTAGAATTTTCCAACATTTATTGTAATCCACACAGTCAAAGTCTCATAAAACATAACAGATTTCTTCTGGAACTGTCCTGGTTTTTCAGTGATCTGGTGGTTGTTGGCAATTTGATCTTGGTTCCTCTGCCTTTTCGAAAACCAACTTGTATATCTGGAAGTTCACGATTAATGTATCGCTGAAGCACGGCTTGGAGAATTTTGAGCATTAATTTAGTAGCGTGTGAGATGAGTGCAGTAGTTGGAGAATTCTTTGACATTGTCTTTCTTTGGGATTGGAGTGAAAACTGACATTTTTCTGTCCTGTGGTCAGTGCTGAATTTTCCAAATTTGGTGGCATGTTGAGTGCAGAACTTTCATAGCATCATCTTTTGGGATTTGAAAGAGCTCAACTGGAATTCTATCACCTCCACTACCTTTCTTTGTAGTGACGCTTCCTAAGGCCCACTTGAGTTCACATCCCAGGATGTCTGGCTCTAGGTGAATGATCACACCATTGTGATTATCTGGGTCATGAATATCTTTTTGTACTAGTTTTTCTGTGTATTTTT
>NW_011397621.1:0-600 GCF_000754665.1 Bison bison bison | reverse complement strand
AGCAACTGACGCGCTCCCCCTCGCCACTCGCATCGGAGACCCCGACTTCCCTGGCGCCCCACGAGAGGCTCACTGACCTCGCCGTCGTACCTCGTGAGAAACCCGCACCCTGGGGCCGCCGCTCGAGAACCACCCCGAGACTCCCCCGTCATCGCGGAGATGAGGGCCTTCGTCTCCTGCATGGTCTAGAGGCCAATCTCGCGACCTCTCTCCAAACGCCTCAGGAGGCTTGACTCCCTTTAGTCCACCCAGTGAGCTCCAAGAGATACCCGTCGCGACTCGAGAGCAGAGCGGGGTTCTTTGCTTCCACTCGAGATGAATGTCTGTCTCCCCGGGTGCGTCTGGAGTCCAACCCCGACATCCCGGTCGCCCCTGGAGAGGAACATTGGCTTCTGGACCAAGCCTAGATGAGGTCTATTGGCCCTGCAGTCACTCGAGAGCAATCCCCAGCTTTCCTCCGCAACTCGAATGGAAGATTGGACTTCCCTGGGCCAACACAAGAGGCATCCTGAATTCCCCGTCCGTAACTCGAGAACTCCCGCCGCCAACTCGAGTAAAACCACGTCGGTTCCCCGTCATCGCAAGATGAACGCCCTTTCC
>NW_011397620.1:0-602 GCF_000754665.1 Bison bison bison | reverse complement strand
TTTAAAGTCTCATACACTTCAACAAGAGCTAACTCTGTCTCATTAGTCAACTTTCTCTTAGAACTGGAATTAGGATCAATTTTTAAGCAATCAAATAAAGGCTTTAAATCTGCAGTAGTCAGTTTTAAATGTGGGCATATCCAATTAATGTCCCCTAATAATTTTTGGAAATCATTTAAAGTTAGTAAACAATCTCTCTGCAGCTTCAAAGGGGCATTATCAGTTTTTAAAAACTTTTGGCACACCTAAATATGAGAAGCAAGTAAAGAGGTGTTGCACAACATGTTTATAAGCTTCTCCAGTTAGTTTTGTAAACCAAATCTGGTCTATAGCTTTTTAGATGACAAGCAACCATCTAATCTTTGCTTTGAATACTTCCAGCAACAGGAAACTCACTACTCTTCAAGGTTTTAAACTCTCCCTCACCTTTTTTTTTTTTTCTACAGCATTCTCACCCCGCATAACACTTTCTCTAATCCCACCAACTCATTTTCAGTATTATACGTGGGCCAGGAACTAGGCCAGTCTTTTCCAGCAATGTTAAGAGACATCTGTTCCTGTGTCTAATAGCCCTGACATTTTATTTTCTTGAATTAAAAGAT
>NW_011397619.1:0-589 GCF_000754665.1 Bison bison bison | reverse complement strand
GGTCAGTGAGCCTCTCGTGGGGCGCCAGGGAAGTCGGGTCTCCATGCGAGTGGCGAGGGGGAGCGCGTCATTGCTCTCGAGTCATGGTAGGGGAATCTGGCCTCGAGACGTGTTGAAGAAGGTCTCTCGAGGTCTTTCTCGGGTTGAGGCAGGAAACCCTGGCTTCCCTCGACTTGTGCAGGTGACCTCAGGGGGCTTCTCATGGTGGCTCTGAGAAGTCAGGGAAACTGGAGGTGGGAGGGGCCTCTCGGGACTCCACGGGGTTTGGTGCATTGGAAGAGGGCCTCATCTCCAGTTGAGGAAGGAAGCTCAGGGTTCCTCTGATTTCAGACTCCGATCGCAGGGTCCCTGCAGACTGGGGACGGAGAGTCAGGCCTCGTCTTGGGTTGAGGCATGGAACTCCGCTTGCCTCTCGAGGTGTCCCCGGGGAGGGAGGCCACTTGTCGAGCTGTATTTGCAACCTGGGGGTTTTTTCCGGACGATGCACGGGCGAGTCACTGCCCCTTCGTGTTGACTTCATGCACAGGGTGGAGTTCGGAGAGGTGTCCGGGCATCGGGTTCTTACCAAGAGGGGACCGGGAAATCGGGG
>NW_011397618.1:0-783 GCF_000754665.1 Bison bison bison | reverse complement strand
GGCAGTGATCAGTGACTGACAGGCGCTGATCATGGGACTGTGCACACTGATCACGTGGCTGATCAGGAACTGACACCTGACTGCGCATGCAGTGATCACGTGGCTGGCGTTCACTGACCACGTGTTTACTCATACGGTGACCACCTGACTGAGAGGCGCTGATCACGTGACTGTGCCGTCAGTGATCACGTGGCTGTTCATGCAGTGATATCGTGACTGAGCATGCACTGATCATGTGCCGGGAGCCGGTGAGGCATTCCACTCTGGACAAAGGTCATGAGGCAGGAGGCTCGGCATACGCAAATGCGGGATCGAACCTCAGGAGTCCACCCGGATATTCTCGGGCAACTCCTCCCCCCAAAAAACAGAATCTGCCTACTGTATTGCTTTGTGCTCTCACCTCTGATTTCACTGGGGGCTGTCCCCCACCACCATCTCGCTCTCTCTGTCAAAGAGTTAAATTACAGCTCCAATTCATAAAGTTACTTTTCGTTCTTCCCTTTAACTTCCAGTTGAGTCTCCATCTGGAGCTCGGAACCCAAGACGCTTACTAATTATGCCTGGGCTGCTAAGACCCACTCGAGAAGGTGTCTAGGGTGAGGCACCTTCCACTATTCGAGAGGGCGCCTGCGGCCTACGTAAGTGGTGCAAACTTCTTGTCTTGAAGTTTGATTGGTCTCCCGCGTAAACAAAGCTACTCAGTCTCTTTTCTCCACCGAATTTTCCTACTGAGCTCTCCTCGTTCTATTATTCTTGACATCTCTGACTAAAATATAAATAGTC
>NW_011397617.1:0-595 GCF_000754665.1 Bison bison bison | reverse complement strand
CTCTCTGACATACATCACAGCAGGATTCTCTATAACCCACCTCCCAGAATATTGGAAATAAAAGCAAAAATAAACAAATGGGACCTAATTAAACTTAAAATCTTCTGCACAACAAAGGAAACTATTAGCAAGGTGAAAAGACAGCCTTCAGAATTGGAGAAAATAATAGCAAATGGAGCAACTGACAAACAACTAATCTCAAAAATATACAAGAAACTCCTACAGCTCAATTCCAGAAAAATAAATGACACAATCAAAATATGGGCCAAAGAACTAAACATACATTTCTCCAAAGAAGACATACAGATGGCTAACAAACACATGAAAAGATGCTCAACATCACTCATTATCAGAGAAATGCAAATCAAAACCACAATGAGGTACCATTTCACGCCAGTCAGAATGGCTGCAATCCAAAAGTCTACAAGCAATAAATGCTGGAGAGGGTGTGGAGAAAAGGGAACCCTCTTACACTGTTGGTGGGAATGCAAACTAGTACAGCCACTATGGAGAACAGTGTGGAGATTCCTTAAAAAACTGGAAATAGAACTGCCTTATGATCCAGCAATCCCACTGCTGGGCATACACACTGAGG
>NW_011397616.1:0-917 GCF_000754665.1 Bison bison bison | reverse complement strand
GTGAAGTGGAACCTCGTTGTAGTTTGGAGTTGAGTCTGTCCAATCATGAGTGATGTGGAGCAAGATGACCTTTTTAAAATGCAGATGCAATTCTATCACCTCCCTGCTCCAACTGCTCTTGTATTTTCCCATCATAGTGAAGATATGACCAAATCCCTTCATTGCTTGGTCCCCCCTTTCTTCTCTGATTTCTTTTCACTGGAATGCCCTCTGCACTCTTTTGGTTCCATCCCATAGGGCATTTTTCATTTCTTGAATGTACTAAGGTTCCCTTGTCATGTAGCCTTCCAAGATGCTATTTTACCTGCCTGAAATTCTTCCTGCATCTCAACCCTGGTTGACATTGGTTCAACCTATGGATCTCAACTCAATTATTAGTCTGAAAAGCCTTCTCTGACACCCTAGTTTTTGGTGAGGGAAGAGGCCCCTATAGAAGTTCTCAAAGTATCTGCCTGTTATTTATCATTAGTCAGTGAAAGAAGGAACTGTGTTTCTTCTTCTCTCAGCATTCTATTTCCAGAAACATATTGCATGCCTACTAGCTCATAGTAGGTGCTCAATATTTATTCAGTGTGTGAAAGACAGAAAAGTTCTTCGAAGCCTCAGCTTTTCACTTTGGCTCAGCACTTTGGATCTCTTTGTATCTTTGTCAATTCAGTTCTTTTCTTTCTTCTGTTGATGTGCACACTATATTCAAGGGACGATCTAAGGCATGAAGACATATCAATAAATATAGGTTCTTGCTTTCCAGGAACTCATACATCAGATTTCTATAATTCAGGGTTTTTTTTTAATTAATGCTCTAGAACAATGTGAACTTTTAGTATTATCCATTTTCATTTCAAAGAAAGATCATTTTACTTACATAGCAAAGGTGGAGACCTTCCAACTTTCAGTCCAATACTTATACCTTTACC
>NW_011397615.1:0-635 GCF_000754665.1 Bison bison bison | reverse complement strand
GGAGGGAATCAGGGTCCCGGTGCCCCTGGCTTGGGGAGGCAGCTCCACAGCCAGAGTGTTGCTCCGTTTGTGCCCAGAAAGCGCCTGCCAGACCGGGCCTTCCCTGGAGCTGTCCTCCCGCCTAGAGGCAGGTGGATGTGCTGTGCGGGCTTCCCCTGTGCGTTTGGGCTCCCTAGCACAGCCGCAGCGCAGGGGAACCAGCCCATGATCAGTGAGCTCCGGGCAGTACTTTGGTCCCAGGTTTGGAGCCCAATGCCCGGAACGCGGGAGAGAAGAGGGCTGGCTGCCGGCGGTGCTTGCAAGCCTGTTACTGGGAAGGACCGAGTGAGCTTCCACACCGGCGGAGCTCCAGCTCTGCGCCCAGGCGCGATAGCACAGAGCCCCGGCCGAGAGGCTGCTCTGGGCTGGGCGAGCCTCCCCAAGCCCTGCCCAGCTTCTAGCGTTCGCGCCCGGGAAGGAGCAGGCTGCGGGAGTGTGGGAGACGTGACTGGTGCCTGACTGGGGCCTCAGCTCAGCTCTCGCCTTCCCTTCGGACCTAGGAGCCAGGCGTCCTTGCAGAGGGCTTAGGGGCTGGGGGTGTGCACACTGCCAAAGCCTCCCGCAGGGAGAGCTCTTTCCGAGGGAAAGGAAGCGCC
>NW_011397614.1:0-672 GCF_000754665.1 Bison bison bison | reverse complement strand
GAGTTTCAGCTTCCAGCATCATTCCCTCCAAAGAAATCCCAGGGCTGATCTCCTTCAGAATGGACTGGTTGGATCTCCTTGCTGTCCAAGGGACTCTCAAGAGTCTTCTCCAACACCACAGTTCAAAATCATCAATTCTTCAGTGCTCAGCTTTCTTCACAGTCCAACTCTCATATCCATACATGACCACTGGAAAAACCATAGCCTTGACTAGATGGACCTTTGTTGGCAAAATAATGCCTCTGCTTTCCAATATGCTATCTAGGTAGGTCATAACTTTTCTCCCAAGGAGTAAGCATCTTTTAATTTCATGGCTGCAGTCACCATCTGCAGTGATTTTGGAGCCCCACAAAACAAAGTCTGACACTGGTTCCACTGTTTCCCCATCTATTTCCCATGAAGTGATGGGACCAGATGCTATGATCCTAGTTTTCTGAATGTTGAACTTTAAGCCAACTTTTTCACTCTCCTCTTTCATCAAGAGGCTCCTTAGTTCCTCTTCATTTTCTGCCCTAAGGGTGGTGTCATCTGCTTATCTGAGGTTATTGATATTTCTCCCAGCAATCTTGATTCCAGCTTGTGCTTTTTTCCAGTCCCAGCATTTCTCATGATGAACTCTGCATATAAGTTAAATAAGCAGGGTGACAATATACAGCCTTGATGTACTCCTTT
>NW_011397613.1:0-770 GCF_000754665.1 Bison bison bison | reverse complement strand
AACACGTCTCGAGGCCACGATTCCCCTACCTATGACTTGAGAGCAATGACGCGCTCCCCCTCGCCATTCGCATGGAGACCCGACTCCTTGGCGCCTCACGAGAGACTCACTGACCTCGCCGTCGTACCTAGGGAGAAACCGCACACTGTGGCCGCCGCTCGAGAACAACCCTGAGATCCCCCATCATCGCGAGTTGAGGGCCTTCGTCTCCTGTATGGCCTAGAGACCAATCTCTCGACCTCTCTCCAACGCCTCAGGAGGCTTGACTCCCTTTAGTCCACCCAGTGAGCTCCAAGAGATACCCGTCGCGACTCGAGAGCAGAGCGGGGTTCTTTGCTTCCACTCGACATGAATGCCTGTCTCCCCGGGTGTGTCTGGAATGCAACCCTGAGATCCCTGTCGCCCCTGGAGAGGAACATTGGCTTCTGGACAGAAGCCTAGATGAGGTCTATTGGCCCTGAAGTCACTAGAGAGCAATCCCCAGCTTTCCTTCGCAACTCGAATGGAAGATTGGACTTCCCTGGGCCAACACAAGAGGCATCCTGAATTCCCCGTCGTAATTCGAGAATCCTTCTACACCTCGAGAAAAACCACGTGGTTCCCCCGTCATCGCAAGATGTAGCCCTGTGCCGCTACAGCGTCTCAGGAGAAGTCCCACTTTAGGAATTGGAGTTCGAAACGGTACTTGTCACCCTTGATGCGACCCACAAAGTGCCCCGACATCCCGGTCTCCCTCGAGAGGAACACCGAAGTTTTCCGGCACCACTTCC
>NW_011397612.1:0-549 GCF_000754665.1 Bison bison bison | reverse complement strand
CAGACAGACAGGCGTCCTGCTTACCCTGCCCCTACCATCTCCCCCAGCACCGTGAGGGAGGGCCCCAACCTGGATGGGCCCGGGAAGGAGTGGCTAGACCGAGAACGGCTGCGGATGGACTCGGAGTCCCTGGATGAGGAGGAGAGCTGAGCCGGGCAGCCTGCGGCCAGGCCCTGCCATCCTGAGCAGCTGCCCAGTGGCCAGCCTGGCTCCTTCCTGGTGCCCAGAGAGCAGAGAACTGTTGGGGAGACGCTGTGCTGTTCGTTTGTATTTGTCCCCTGGTTTTTTTTTTGCCTAATTTCTGTGGTTTCCAACCCACATGAAATGACTATAAAGGGTTTTTATAATGAAAAAAAGTCACTTTTATTGGCTTTGTTTTCTAAGTAGTGGTCAAGGGCCAGTCTGGGGACAGAGGGTTTTAAAGCACAAGGTCACTGTTAGTTGCGGATATGAACTTGGTTCTGACGGTGCCCATGGCCCTGCAGGGCTGATGAGGGGCAGGGAGATGGGGTAAGTGAGGTCTTTCCCGAAATACCAGGAGGGGTGCTG
>NW_011397611.1:0-871 GCF_000754665.1 Bison bison bison | reverse complement strand
ACTTTGGAGGCCAGCGGGCCCTTGACCACCTGCTGGGATGGGAAAGGGAAGGGTCCACGAATTGCACCCTAGAAACTTAGTAGGGTGCATGGGTTTCAAAACCCGGTGGCCGCCCAGGCAGAAAACAAGGGAGGAGGGCACCCTGCTGCCCTTTCATGGCAGCATCTGTGGCTGTCCTGCTGAGGGGGCCTTTCCATGGGGACCGTGTGCAGTACAAGTTTGGTGTTTTGGAACCGAATAATTAGAACGTGTAAAAATTTTAAGTGATGTGGTGGGTTGATTCAAACAAGACAAAACAAAACAAAAAACCAAGCTCCAAGTACTTTGCAAATTTAGGTCTTAATATTGAAGGCCTGTTTTCGTTCCACTGTGGCATTCTACGAAGAAATGTGTCGGGTTTTTTTGTTGTTTTTTTTAATATGTTTTTTGTTTTTCTTTTTTTTAGAAAAGATTCCGAAAAATGAGGGAAACAGGAAACCCAGAGGTGCCCCTGTAGTTTGGCGAAGGCCTTAGGAGGTCACTTGGAAATGCTGCTGGCTGTGAGGGGGGGAGGGGGCAAATGTGCACAGAGCTGTGTAGGCTTGTCCTTTGCATGGATGTTCTTTGTAGAAATCCACCTCGGAGCCATCTCCTGATGTGTAAGAATTTCCCAGACAAACCTTGAGCTAAGCAATGCGTTTTTTCCTTAGGAAATGTTGGTCTTCAGCGATGTTCAAAGCCTGTGTATTTCGGCTAGACTCTGGCTTCAGGTCGGTTCCCCCAAAAGGCTCAGAAGCGACCTGAACCAAACAGTAAGTTTTCCTCCTACCTTGTTCTCCTCATCTATGTTAAGAGTATACTTTAAGAGTATCCTGGCACATACATGTACTGC
>NW_011397610.1:0-541 GCF_000754665.1 Bison bison bison | reverse complement strand
CCTTCGTCTCCTGTATGGCCTAGAGACCAACCTCTCGACCTCTCTCCAAACGCCTCAGGAGGCTTGATTCCCTTTAGTCCACCCAGTGAGCTTCAAGAGATACCCGTCGCGACTCGAGAGCAGGCGGGGTTCTTTGCTTCCACTCGAGATGGATGCCTGTCTCCCCGGGTGCGTCTGGAATGCAACCCCGAGATCCCTTTCGCCCCTGGAGAGGAACACTGGCTTCTGGACACAAGCCTAGATGAGGTGTGTTGGCCCTGCAGTAACTCGAGAGCAATTCCCAGCTTTCCTTCGCAACTCGAATGGAAGATTGGACTTCCCTGGGCCAACACAAGAAGCATCCTGAATTCCCCGTCGTAACTCGAGAATCCTGCCACAACTCGCGAAAATCCACGTGGTTTCCCCGTCATCGCAAGATGAAGCCCTTTCCCGCTACAGTGTCTCAGGAGAAGTCCCACGTTAGGTATTGGAGGTCGAAACGGTACTTGGCACCCTTGATGCGACCCACAAAGTTCCCCGACATCCCGGTCTCCCTCGAGAG
>NW_011397609.1:0-787 GCF_000754665.1 Bison bison bison | reverse complement strand
TCTCAGGCCTCCCCAGTCAGATCTTAGAAGCCCAGGCAAAATTAGTAGGCTTGACGAGCTTCCCTGTCTCAGAGGAAAAATTCAGCTAGAAAGTGAAAGAAAGAACGACATGGGGAGACCAAGTTTCGGTGAACAAGGCCCGCTACTTTATTTTCCTAAAGTAGTTTTTTATACCTTAAGTTATGCATAGAGGATAATGGGGGAAGTGGTAGAGTCATGCAAGGACAGCAGTTCCTGGTTCTAATTGAAGCCAGGCTTTCAAGCTTATCATATGCAAAAGTTCAGGTGATTTACATCATCTTCTGGCCAGGAGGCCTGTTAACATTTTAAGAAAGTTATCTTTCTCTAAAAGTGATTATTCCAAAGTCAGGCACCAGCCTCCAAAAAAGCATTGGACAAAGCTGCATTCCTATAGGGCAAAAGTGAGGTGGGCTCAATCAAGGAAAGAATTAACTCAAGGGTCCAAGGCTACAAACATTGAGGCTACTACTTACATTTCTATACACCCATTATATCAGTCAATACACTGCCAAGGACACAGTAGGTAAGGGGTATGGAGACTTAGCAACAAACATTGGCTCAATAAGTGAAAAACCCTTCACCAATACAACTTCTAATCAATCTTTTAACTACGCAAAAGAATCTGTGTTTAGGCAGTTTAGAACATCTCCTCCCTCTCACAGTTGGGAGGCTCTGAACAATCACATGTGGCCGGAAAAACCTATTCAGGCAGGCTAGAGGATTTCCAAAGGAGTTTGTAGGTTGAAACACTGTCACACCCAGGAAT
>NW_011397608.1:0-864 GCF_000754665.1 Bison bison bison | reverse complement strand
GAGCTCCAAGAGATACCCGTCGCGACTCGAGAGCAGAGCGGGTTCTTTGCTTCCAATCGACATGAATGCCTGTCTCCCCCGGGTGTGTCTGGAATGCAACCCTGAGATCCCTGTCGCCCCCTGGAGAGGAACATTGGCTTCTGGACAGAAGCCTAGATGAGGTCTATTGGCCCTGCAGTCACTCGAGAGCAATCCCCAGCTTTCCTTCGCAACTCGAATGGAAGATTGGACTTCCCTGGGCCAACACAAGAGGCATCCTGAATTCCCCGTCGAAATTCGAGAATCCTGCTACACCTCGAGAAAAACCACGTGGTTCCCCCGTCATCGCAAGATGTAGCCCTGTGCCGCTACAGCGTCTCAGGAGAAATCCCACTTTAGGAATTGGAGTTCGAAACAGTACTTGTCACCGTTGATGCGACCCACAAAGTGCCCCGATATCCCGGTCTCCCTCGAGAGGAACACCGAAGTTTCCCGGCACCACTTCCTATGAGCCTCTTCTACCCTCCTGATCTGGACAGGAGGGTCGACTCCTCTGCTTTGTCTGGAAGGGGTTCCCGAACTTCCGGTGGCACCTCAGGATGAGGCCGGTCTCACGACGACATTCCAGACGTGGCCTCGTGGGTGGTTCCACATTGCGAAGCACCCCGATTTCCCGGTCCCCTCTTGATAAGAACCCGATGCCCGGACACCTCTTCGAACTCCACCCTGTGAATGAAGTCAACACGAAGGGGCAGTGACTCGCCCGTGCATCGTCCGGAAAAGACCCCCAGGTTCCAAATGCCGCTCGACAAGTGGCCTGTCTCCCCGGGAACACCTCGAGAGGCAAGCGGAGTTCCATGCCTCAACACAAGACGAGGCCTGACT
>NW_011397607.1:0-604 GCF_000754665.1 Bison bison bison | reverse complement strand
TCTTGGGGAACTGCTGTCTGCAGAAGGGAGTGTGCTCACTCAAGGTTACAGCCCTCCCTGTGGGCAGTTTTTATGTAATGACTGGTGAATGTAGAGGAGTACCAAGGTCTGGCCCTCTAGCCTAAAGAAGGGATTCCTCTGATGAGTCCAAGGACTGGCTGAAATCTTTCTTACAACTCTGGGGCAGTTCAATTTCTATTTCTGCCCAATCCTGTTTTCTTCACTCCCTTAAAGGTAAGGTCCCCTTTCCTAGGGAACACAATCTAAGACAACAGTTCTTGTTTAAAAAAAAAAATTACTTGATGGTTGGTCTCTTCCCCTTCTATCCCGAGTGTCTGCAAGATTCTACATGCACAGAGATTTCGATTTACAAAGCTGTGGTATATGAACTAACTGTTCCATCCTGGGTAATTCACCCATGTGGCCAAGATAAATCCTGGGTAAAAGCCCAAGCTTCCAGATCCTCACATTCCTACCTCAGTTATTCTATAAGCAGTCCTGATTTGACCTTGCTCCAACTTTGCAAATATAACTGGGAAGGCTTGGCATCAAATGTTACTGAAAGTTCCTAACCGTATTTCCTGACCTTGTTATAACACAATGA
>NW_011397606.1:0-828 GCF_000754665.1 Bison bison bison | reverse complement strand
GTCAGAGGAACCCTGAGGTTCCTGCCTCAACTGGAGATGAGGCCCTCTTCCAATGCACCAAACCCAGTGGAGTCCCGAGAGGCCCCTCCCACCTCCACTTTCCCTGACTTCTCAGAGCCACCATGAGAAGCCCCCTGAGGTCACCTGCACAAGTCAAGGGAAGCCAGGGTTTCTGCCTCAACCCGAGAAAGACCTCGAGAGACCTTCTTCAACACGTCTCGAGGCCAGATTCCCCTACCATGACTCCAGAGCAATGACGCGCTCCCCCTCGCCACTCGCATGGAGACCCGACTTCCCTGGCGCCCCACGAGAGGCTCACTGACCTCGCCGTCGTACCTAGGGAGAAACCGCACACTGTGGCCGCCGCTCGAGAACAACCCTGAGACTCCTCCATCATCGCGAGTTGAGGGCCTTCGTCTCCTGTATGGCCTAGAGACCAATCTCTCGACCTCTCTCCAACGACTCAGGAGGCTTGACTCCCTTTAGTCCACCCAGTGAGCTCCAAGAGATACCCGTCGCGACTCGAGAGCAGAGCGGGGTTCTTTGCTTCCACTCGACATGAATGCCTGTCTCCCCGAGTGTGTCTGGAATGCAACCCCGAGATCCCTGTCGCCCTTGGAGAGGAACACTGGCTTCTGGACACAAGCCTAGATGAGGTCTATTGGCCCTGCAGTCACTCGAGAGCAATCCCCAGCTTTCCTTCGCAACTCGAATGGAAGATTGGACTTCCCTGGGCCAACACAAGAGGCATCCTGAATTCCCCGTCGTAACTCGAGAATCCTGCTACACCTCGAGAAAAACCACGTAGTTCCCCCGTCATCGCAAGAC
>NW_011397605.1:0-645 GCF_000754665.1 Bison bison bison | reverse complement strand
CCCTGCTTTGTCTGGAAGGGGTTCCCGACCTTCCGGTCGCACTCAGGATGAGGCCGGTCTCACGACGACATTCCAGACGTGGCCTCGCGGGTGCTTCCACATTTGCGAAGCACCCCGATTTCCCGGTCCCCTCTTGATAAGAAGCCGATGCCCGGACACCTCTCCGAACTCCACCCTGTGAATGAAGTCACCACAAGGGGCAGTGACTCGCCCGTGCATCGACGGAAAAAACCCCCAGGTTCCAAATACAGCTCGACAAGTGGCCTCTCTCCCCGGGGACACCTCGAGAGGCAAGCGGAGTTCCATGCCTCAACCCAAGACGAGGCCTGACTCTCCTGTCCCCAGTCTGCAGGGACCCTGCGATCGGAGTCCGAAATCAGAGGAACCCTGAGGTTCCTGCCTCAACTGGAGATGAGGCCCTCTTCCAATGCACCAAACCCAGGGGAGTCCCGAGAGGCCCCTCCCACCTCCAGTTTCCCTGACTTCTCAGAGCCACCATGAGAAGCCCCCTGAGGTCACCTGCACAAAGCGAGGGAAGCCAGGGTTTCCCGCCTCAACCCGAGAAAGACCTCGAGAGACCTTCTTCAACACGTCTCGAGGCCAGATTCCCCTACCATGACTCGAGAGCAATGACGCGCTCCCCCT
>NW_011397604.1:0-671 GCF_000754665.1 Bison bison bison | reverse complement strand
ACAGTCAAAGGCTTTGGCATAGTCAATAAAGCAGAAAATAGATGTTTTTCTGGAACTCTCTTGCTTTTTCTATGATCCAGCAGATGTTGGCAATTTGATCTCTGGTTCCTCTGCCTTTTCTAAAACCAGCTTGAACATCAGGAAGTTCACAGTTCACATATTGCTGAAGCCTGGCTTGGAGAATTTGGAGCATTACTTTACTAGCGTGTGAGATGAGTGCAATTAGTGCGGTAGTTTGAGCATTCTTTGGCATTGCCTTTCTTTGGGATTGGAATGAAAACTGACCTTTTCCAGTCCTGTGGCCACTGCTGAGTTTTCCAAATTTGCTGGCATACTTGAGTGCAGCACTTTCACAGCATCATCTTTCAGGATTTGAAATAGCTCAACTGGAATTCCATCACTCCACTAGCTTTGTTCATAGTGATGCTTTTTAAGGCCCACTTGAACTTCACATTCCAGGATGTTTGGCTCTAAGTCAGTGATCACACCATTGTGATTATCTGGGTCATGAAGATCATTTTTGTATAGTTCTCCTGTGTATTCTTGCCACCTCTTCTTATTATCTTCTGCTTCTGTTAGGTCCATACCATTTCTGTCCTTTATCAAGCCCATCTTTGCATGAAATGTTCCCTTGGTATCTCTAATTTTCTTGAAGTGATCTCTAGTCTTTT
>NW_011397603.1:0-1006 GCF_000754665.1 Bison bison bison | reverse complement strand
AGCCCTCTTCCACACGTCTCGAGGCCAGGTCCCTACCACTGACTCGAGAGCAACTGACGCCGCTCCCCCTCCGCCACTCGCACTGGGGACCCGACTTCCCTCGGCGCCCCACGAGAGGCTCACTGACCTCGCCGTCGTACCTCGTCGAGAACCGAACCCTGGGGCCGCCGCTCGAGAACCACCCCGACCACTCCCCCGTCATCGCGGAGATGAGGGCCTTCGTCTCCTGCATGGCCTAGAGGCCAACCTCGCGACCTCTCTCCAAACGCCTCAGGAGGCTTGACTCCCTTTAGTCCACCCAGTGAGCTCCAAGAGAGACCCGTCGCGACTCGAGAGCAGAGCGGGGTTCTTTGCTTCCACTCGAGATGAATGCCTGTCTCCCCGGGTGCGTCTGGAATGCAACCCCGAGATCCCGGTCGCCCCTGGAGAGGAACATTGGCTTCTGGACTCAAGCCTAGATGAGGTCTATTGGCCCTGCAGTCACTCGAGAGCAATCCCCAGCTTTCCTTCGCAACTCGGATGGGAGATTGGACTTCCCTGGGCCAACACAAGAGGCATCCCGAATTCCCCGTCGTAACTCAAGAGTCCCGCCGCAACTCGAGAAAAACCACGTGGTTCCCCCGTCATCGCAAGATGAAGCCCTTTCCCGCTACAGCGTCTCAGGAGAAGTCCCACGTTAGGAATTGGAGGTCGAAACGGTACTTGGCACCCTTGATGCTCCCACAAAGTTCCCCGGCATTCCAGTCTCCCTGGAGAGGAACACCAAGGTTTTCCGGCACCACTTCCTCTGAGCCCCTTCTACCCTCCTGAACTCCACAGGAGGGTCGACTCCCCTGCTTTGTCTGGAAGGGGTTCCCGACCTTCCGGTCGCACCTCAGGATGAGGCCGGTCTCACGACGACTTTCCAGACATGGCCTCGTGGGTGCTTCCACATTGCGAAGCACCCCGATTTCCCGGTCCCCTCTTGATAAGAACCCGATGCCCGGGCACCTCTCCGAACTCCACC
>NW_011397602.1:0-748 GCF_000754665.1 Bison bison bison | reverse complement strand
GGGTTGAGGCATGGAACTCCGCTTGCCTCTCGAGATGTCCCCGGGGAGAGAGGCCGCTTGTCGAGCTGTATTTGGAACCTGGGGGTTTTATCCCGACGACGCACGGGTGAGTCAATGCCCCTTCGTGTTGACTTCATTCACAGGGTGGAGTTCGGAGAGGTGTCCGGGCATCGGGTTCTTCTCAAGAGGGGACCGGGAAATCGGGGTCCTACGGAATGTGGAACCACCCACGAGGCCACGTCTGGAATGTCTTCGTGAGACCGGCCTCATCCTGAGGTGCGACCGGAAGGTCGGGAACCCCTTCCAGACAAAGCAGGGGAATCGACCCTCCTGTCCAGATCAGGAGGGGAGAAAGGGGTCAGAGGAGGGGTGCCGGAAAACCTCAGTGTTCCTCTCGAGGGAGACCGGGATTTCGGGGAACTTTGTGGGTCGCATCAAGGGTGCCAAGTGCCCTTTCGACCTCCAATTCCTAACGTGGGACTTCTCCTGAGACGCTGTAGCGGGAAAGGGCTTCATCTTGCGATGACGGCGGAGCCACGTGGTTTTTCTCGAGTTACGGCGGCATTCTAGAGTTACGACGGGGAATTCAGGATGCCTCTTGTGTTGGCCCAGGCAAGTCCAATCTTCCATTCGAGTTGCGAAGGAAAGCTGGGGATTGCTCTCGAGTGACTGCAGGGCCAATAGACCTCATCTAGGCTTGTGTCCAGAAGCCAATGTTCCTCTCCAGGGGCGACAGGGGATCTCGGGG
>NW_011397601.1:0-648 GCF_000754665.1 Bison bison bison | reverse complement strand
TTAAGTATAGGAACATATATACACAAGAACAGACATAATAAAAAACTGTTCTTAAACTGGAGGAAAAAAAGAATTGATTGGGAAAAATCATAAAGTATACGGGATAAAGTGGAAATGTTGGGAGAGACTATAAGGGTACCTCAGGGAAATAAGATGCAAAATATAACTTTGTAATTATTTTCTAAGCATGCAATTGGAAAAAACAGCCCTTGTCAAAAATTAATAACCTTACCTAAGGTATTATTTGAATTTTAGAGAAAAACAACTATGTTTACAAGTCTTAAGTTAGAGTATATACAACTTCGAAATGATACCTTCAGAAATTGTACCTTAAGAATCAGGTATTTTTCCATGCATGTTATCTTATTCTTTGGAGAGATTGTTCCTTTAATTTGGATCCAAGGGGAATAAAGGCATGTAAACCTCTATTTAACTGTAGGGAACCTAGGGCAGTATACATCTTTGCAATGAGCTTATTGGGGAAGGAAAAAAAAAGACTTGAACGTTCATTCAAGTAGGCCATAACCCCAGCCTCCCATTTCATATTTTTTGCTTCACAGTCTTCCTGTAAGGACTTAAAAAGACTTTTCTCCGGAACTCAGGTGAGTCCTAGGTCCTATTTTTAGAAAGGAAGGTGAGAAATTATTC
>NW_011397600.1:0-575 GCF_000754665.1 Bison bison bison | reverse complement strand
CGGGATGTCGGGGCACTTTGTGGGTCGCATCAAGGGTGACAAGTACCGTTTCGAACTCCAATTCCTAAAGTGGGACTTCTCCTGAGACGCTGTAGCAGTACAGGGCTACATCTTGCGATGACGGGGGAACCACGTGGTTTTTCTCGAGGTGTAGCAGGATTCTCGAATTACGACGGGGAATTCAGGATGCCTCTTGTGTTGGCCCAGGGAAGTCCAATCTTCCATTCGAGTTGCGAAGGAAAGCTGGGGATTGCTCTCGAGTGACTGCAGGGCCAATAGACCTCATCTAGGCTTGTGTCCAGAAGCCAGTGTTCCTCTCCAGGGGCGACAGGGTTCTCAGGGTTGCATTTCAGACACACCCGGGGAGACAGGCATTCATGTCGAGTGGAAGCAAAGAACCCCGCTCTGCTCTCGAGTCGCGACGGGTATCTCTTGGAGCTCACTGGGTGGACTAAAGGGAGTCAAGCCTCCTGAGGCGTTGGAGAGAGGTCGAGAGATTGGTCTCTAGGCCATACAGGAGACGAAGGCCCTCAACTCGCGATGATGGGGGAGTCTCAGGGTTGTTCTCGAGCGGC
>NW_011397599.1:4717-5299 GCF_000754665.1 Bison bison bison | reverse complement strand
AAAGGTGAAGGCTGCAATAGACTTATTCCCCTGAATACCTATGCAATTCATAGTCCACACAGACCTCCTGTATCAAGAGACATGTCCTCAACAGATTCTGTTGATTTTTTCAGATTCTGAAAAAAATAGGTGACAATAACTGCAGCAGAATACCTCCAGTTGTCTGTGGAAGGGAAGGAGAAACTGTTTACCAGCAATAATTACAATGGAGTAAGTAGTCTTAAGTAAGAAATAAAACTTTACTTATAGTAAAAAAAGCTTAAAGGCTCAAGAGACAAAAGCTTTGGGTGGCTTCCTCTTTCTTATTTTACTCTCATTTACAAGGAGGTCTGGGATAACCACAGAGGCTTCTGTTACAAGAGCAACAAGAGCAGGGCATGAAGAAATGCTGGCGTCTTGTGGACATTTTTTTCCAACAGTAACCTTAAAATGCTTGCTGATGGACACACTATTCACAAGGGTGCTGAGCTCCAACTGATACCCACCCATGACAAATTACCAGAGCTCACCTAAGGGGAAAAATAACGTAAACACAGGAGAAGCTAACAGGAAGAGCATGTGAACAGGTAAACACAATTCCAT
>NW_011397599.1:0-825 GCF_000754665.1 Bison bison bison | reverse complement strand
GCAGTGATTTTGGAGCCCAGAAAAATAAAGTCTGACACTGTTTCCACTGTTACCCCATCTATTTCCCATGAAGTGATGGGACCAGATGCCATGATCTTCGTTTTCTGAATGTTGAGCTTTAAGCCAACTTTTTCACTCTCCACTTTCACCTTCATCAAGAGGCTTTTTAGTTCCTCTTCACTTTCTGTGATAAGGGTGGTGTCATCTGCATATCTGAGGTTATTGATATTTCTCCCAGCAATCTTGATTCCAGCTTGTATTTCTTAAAGCCTAGCGTTTCTCATGATGTACTCTGCATATAAGTTAAATGAACAGGTTGACAATATACAGCCTTGACGAACTCCTTTTCCTATATGGAACCAGTCTGTTGTTCCATGTCCAGTTCTAACTGTTGCTTCCTGACCTGCATACAAATTTCTCAAGAGGCAGATCAGGTGGTCTGGTATTCCCATCTCTTTCAGAAGTTTCCACAGTTTATTGGGATCCACACAGGCAAAGGCTTTGGCATAGTCAAGAAGCAGAAATAGATGCATTTCTGGAACGCTCTTGCTTTTTCCATGATCCAGCGGATGTTGGCAATCTGATCTCTGGTTCCTCTGCCTTTTCTAAAACCAGCTTGAACATCAGGAAGTTCACGGTTCCCATATTGCTGAAGCCTGGCTTGGAGAATTTTGAGCATTACTGTACTAGTGTGTGAGATGAGTGCAAATGTGCGGTAGTTTGAGCATTCTTTGGCATTGCCTTTCTTTGGGATTGGAATGAAAACTCAGCTTTTCCAGTCCTGTGGCCACTGCTGAGTTTTCCAAATTTGCTGGCATATTGAGT
>NW_011397598.1:0-585 GCF_000754665.1 Bison bison bison | reverse complement strand
CCAAGATTTAACTGACGTCTTTAAGATGTTCATTTTAACATTTACATAATTCATAACTCCAAATACATAAAAGATGATGACAAAAACATCATAAATTCATAAAATAAAAAGGTATGTTAAATTTTTAGAGCCTCTGATAAATGATAGCAAAAGTGGAACAGGGAAATTTTCAAAACATTTAATGATATTTCAACAACATTTTTCTAATCTTTTTTCATTTCATAGTTCTCGTGTGCTTTAGAAAGCATTACAACATCAGTAGAGTATTAGGCTTCTCTGGTGGCTCAGAAGGTAAAATGTCTGCCTGCAATGCAGACCCGAGTTCCATTCCTGGGTTAGGAAGATCTCCTGGAGAAGGAAATGGCAACCCATTCCAGTATTCCTGCCTGGAGAATCCTACAGACGGAGGAGCCTGGGAGGCTACAGTCTGCGGGGTCACAAACAGTCAGACACGACGGAGCAACTTCACTTTCACTTCAGTAGAATATTATGATATTTTTAAAAATCTGTAAAATATGGTTAAAAAAATTCTGGTAACAGTTTCACTATTAAAGATACATATTCAGCTGTTCTAATTCATGTTGT
>NW_011397597.1:0-536 GCF_000754665.1 Bison bison bison | reverse complement strand
TTAAGCCAGACGGCACTGAACTCGCTGGTAAGACAGAGAAACACGGGCCGTGCCTAAATGCCACTGTAAGCATGGCTCTGGGATGGGCTGCCCCATGTGCTCCTGTTAGGCTCCCTGGGTGAGCGCTTGCATTTAGCAGTGGGTGGGGGTACAAATTGGTTCCCTGCCCAGGCAGAGTGGGAGAACTAGCTCCAAGACGGTAGGGCTCTTGTGTTCTTGACTTAAGCCCACCCGTGTCTCAAGTTCCCTGGCTGAACAGGGTCACTGGATGTGTTCAGCAGAGCTCGGCTTGCCCAACTAGGTTCCAGGGTTGCTGGGCTGTGCCAGCTTCCCTGCGTTCTTTTCACGCTCTTTGGGCAGGTGGGCCGCTCTTTGGGCAGGTGGGCCGGGGAGCCTCTCTCAGCAGTGGGCGGGGCGTGAATGAAGGTCTGCTGGCTTCCCGGCATCCTCTCTGGTGGGCGGGCTCTGAGTGAGCTCGGGCCTGAGCGGCGGGAAACTCACTCCAGTGCCGGCGTCAGGCTCCCTGCCCTTCATCA
>NW_011397596.1:0-750 GCF_000754665.1 Bison bison bison | reverse complement strand
CACCGGCGGAGCTCCAGCTCTGCGCCCAGGCGCGATAGCACACGAGCCCCGGCCCGAGAGGCTGCTCTGGGCTGGGCGAGCCTCCCCAAGCCCTGCCCGGCTTCTAGCGTTCGGCCCGGGAAGGAGCAGGCTGCGGGAGTGTGGGAGACGTGACCGGTGCCTGACTGGTGCCTCAGCTCAGCTCTCGCCTTCCCTTCGGACCTAGGAGCCAGGCGTCCTTGCAGAGGGCTTAGGGGCTGGGGGTGTGCACACTGCCAAAGCCTCCCGCAGGGAGAGCTCTTTCCGAGGGAAAGGAAGCGCCCCAGGCTGCATTCCCAAGCTGGTGCTTCCCCGCCCAGACTAAGCGCCGCACGGAGGGAATCAGGGTCCCGGTGCCCCTGGCTTGGGGAGGCAGCTCCACAGCCAGAGTGTCGCTCCGTTTGTGCCCAGAAAGCGCCTGCCAGACCGGGCCTTCCCTGGAGCTGTCCTCCCGCCTAGAGGCAGGTGGATGTGCTGTGCGGGGACTTCCCCTGTGCGTTTGGGCTCCCTAGCACAGCCGCAGCGCAGGGGAACCAGCCCATGATCAGTGAGCTCCGGGCAGTACTTTGGTCCCAGGTTTGGAGCCCAATGCCCGGAACGCGGGAGAGAAGAGGCTGGCTGCCGGCGGGTGCTTGCAAGCCTGTACTGGGAAGCCGAGTGAGCTTCACACCGGCGGAGCTCCAGCTCTGCGCCCAGGCGCGATAGCACAGAGCCCCGGCGAGAGGCTGCTCT
>NW_011397595.1:0-558 GCF_000754665.1 Bison bison bison | reverse complement strand
CCCTACAACCTCCTTATCCCATTCTGTACCCATTCCTTTGCTTCTCCCATCCTGAAACTGCCGCCTGGAAGAAAGAAACGAACGTCGTTTTCCTTTCTAGAAAATAGCGATTTCATTCCACATACCTTCTTTTAATTACCAAGTCATACATTTCCCTTCAGCAACCAAGAACTGACTTTTATTATTGGCATTCGACAGATTGGTGAACATACCTATCAGTGATAGTAGCGCCCCCACCTCCCCCGCCACGCACACACACACACACACACACACACACACCCAAGATCAGAACCAAACCAAACAAAAAAAATTGCTTTCTTACGTTTCACATGTCAGGATGGTGCCAGACACTATTATTGGATAGTCAAAAATCTCTTTTGTTTCTGTGTAAAAGGGAGGTCCTTTCAAGGCGTGAATGTTTCAGAACTTTAATTTATTTGGAAATGACCCAGCTCTTCAGTACACTGTCGTCACTTAGTTTAGCACAGGATAGAAACTCGGGTAACCAAAACACCTGGAGAAACGATTGTAAGTTCAGTTCTGTTCAGTTGCTCAGTC
>NW_011397594.1:0-644 GCF_000754665.1 Bison bison bison | reverse complement strand
ATGCCGGGGAACTTTGTGGGGGCGCATCAAGGGTGCCAAGTACCGTTTCGACCTCCAATTCCTAACGTGGGACTTCTCCTGAGACGCTGTAGCGGGAAAGGGCTTCATCTTGCGATGACGGGGGAACCACGTGGTTTTTCTCGAGTTGCGGCGGGATTCTCGAGTTACGACGGGGAATTCGGGATGCCTCTTTTGTTGGCCCAGGGAAGTCCAATCTTCCATTCGAGTTGCGAAGGCATGCTGGGGATTGCTCTCGAGTGACTGCAGGGCCAATAGACCTCATCAGGGCTTGTGTCCAGAATCCAATGTTCCTCTCCAGGGGCGACAGGGATCTCGGGGTTGCATTCCAGACGCACCCGGGGAGACAGGCATTCATCTCGAGTGGAAGCAAAGAACCCCGCTCTGCTCTCGAGTCGCGACGGGTATCTCTTGGAGCTCACTGGGTGGACTAAAGGGAGTCAAGCCTCCTGAGGCGTTTGGAGAGAGGTCGCGAGGTTGGCCTCTAGGCCCTGCAGGAGACGAAGGCCCTCATCTCCGCGATGACGGGGGAGTCTCGGGGTGGTTCTCGAGCGGCGGCCCCAGGGTGCGGTTTCTCACGAGGTACGACGGCGAGGTCAGTGAGCCTCTCGTGGGGCGCCAGGGAA
>NW_011397593.1:0-937 GCF_000754665.1 Bison bison bison | reverse complement strand
CGTTTTCATTGTTTTAGGTGGCCTTGCATGGCATGTCAGTGACAGGAGAAACTCTTTTTCTTTCTCTACCTGACTTCTTCATTGGGCATCACTCCCTAAGTCCCATCCATGCGATCACGATGTAAGACTGTGTTCATGCCTGGGGCTACCTGGGACACCTAGATCTCCCTATCGATCGATCTCTACCTGGATCGTGTATCTTCTTGATCTAGTCTTCCCTTGATGGACACTTGGGCTGGTTCCCCATCTTGACTCTTGTGAATGGATGCTGCGATGGACCTGGGAGTGCAGGCCTCTCTCTGCGAGTTTCAGGTTTTATTTCTTTCGAGGTCTACCCAGAAGTGAGATGGTTGGCAGGATCCATCCTCTCTCCACCGAGACTCGTGTCTAAGTCCTTCTGAGGTGATCCGGTGCTGCTGCTGCGGCTGCCGCTAAGTCGCTTCCGTCGTGTCCGACTCTGTGCGACCCCATAGCCGGCACGCCCGCCACGGCTCCCCCCCCCCCCCCACCCCCTGTCCCTGGGCTTCTCCGGGCGAGAACACTGGAGTGGGTTGCCACGGCCTTCTCCGATGCGTGGAAGGGAAAGGGAAGGGAAGTCGCTCGGTCGTGTTCGACTCTTCCCGACCCCGTGGGCCGCGGCCTACCGGGCTCCTCCGCCCATGGGAGTTTCCAGGCGAGAGGACTGGAGTGGGTTGCCGTGGCCTTCTCCGGTGATCCGGGGAGCGATCCGTGCTTTCCCAATAGACGCCGTTTGAATCCACGCGACTGCGTACGTCTTAGGGAATACGGCGACGACGGCGACGACCCAAACGCTCCCGTGAGCACCGTGGAACCGGAGGGTGTGTCCTCGGGATGATTCCCCGGTGCCAGCTTTCCACGGCTCGTACGCGTCCACGAGCCCCCTGCGGTCGGCATGTCATTCGATAGACACGGAACC
>NW_011397592.1:0-612 GCF_000754665.1 Bison bison bison | reverse complement strand
AAAAAAAAAAAAAGCACAGAAACCCTTATACAACTCTCTATCCTAGAAAATTTCAAAAAACTTCAGATCTCACAAAACTTAATTGGTTTTAATTATTGTTATGCAAACTCTTTATCATTGTAAATAACATTTAAGTCTTCATCCAATAATTAAATTCTATAATTTCTCTAATCCTTAAACTTGGAGGAGTAGCTGTATCCAACCTCTTTCCTCACTCACTTTCTCTCTCTCTTCCCCTCGCATACAGTCTCTCTCCTTTTTTCCTTCTGTTTTTCCAGTTTCATTAGCTGTTTCCTCATTAATCCTTTTCTTCTGCTTGGGAATGTCATCAAGAACATGAGGAGTCTAGAAGTCTCATGTTTTAACCTCAAGTGAGGTTAAAATTCATAGAAGTGGAATTTGAAAGATAAGATTTATGGAACATGTGATAGTCTCTTTCAAATATTTGTGCACTAAAATGGTAGATACACTTAAGGATGTGCCAGCAACTGCAGGATCTTCTAGTGGTGAAAATGAGAATTTGTAACTGTAATGTGTAAAAATCTGTTGGATGAGGGGGGAAAATACTGTAATTTTGTTGACAAGTTACTGAAAATGTTTAACTAACAAGAA
>NW_011397591.1:0-885 GCF_000754665.1 Bison bison bison | reverse complement strand
CTCACTGCGATGTCTGTCAATAACCGATGCTGGAGAAGATGTGGAGCAAAGGGAACTCTCCTCACGGTGAGTAGGAATGGGTGTGGTAGAGCCGGTATGGAAAAGAATATGGAGGTTCCCGAAGGAACTAAAGTGGAAGTAGCCTATGGTCCAGCAGTCCGACTCCCAGGCATAGATCCACCCACGGTATAAGTGAACAAGATAGATGCCCCGTTTGGGCACATCTATCTGTGCGTGCGCGTCGCACATGCGCATGCGCGATCGCCTCGAGGCAGGGGGTGGGGCGGGGGCCGGGGCTCTGGCTGGAGTCGGTGCAAGCCCCGGGATTGCCTGAGGCAAGCCAAAGGAGCCCCAGGTGGAGACGGGACTGCCGGTCGTCGGGTGTCCTGGAAGCCGAATGCGAATGCGGAGGGGCTCGCGGGCCGCGCGGAGGCAACCCAGGTCTGCAGCGGGAGTCGGGGCCCCGGCCACCCGCTCCCCGCGTCCCGGGAGGGGGCTGGGGGCTGCGGGGGGGGATCCAAGAATCGGGACGCGCGGCGGGGGCTAAAGGACCTCTTCTGGTAGGCAAAAAGCCTCGAGCACCCGGGATTCCCAGGTGGTCTCCCATCCAAGATACTAACCAGGCCCGACCCTGCTTAGACTTCCGAGATCAGACGAGATCGGGCGCCTTCAGGCTGATCCGGCCTGAGACGGTGGCGGTTGGCTCGGGGCGCCCTAAGAGCCTTGCGCTTCGCCTCCCTTTCGCTCTGCCCTGCAGGTCGGGCCAACGGGCCGCACCTCTCGTCGCGGGGCGTGCTGTACTTGAGCCGCACGACCCGCGACCGGACTCCAGCCTGCTGACGCCGGCCCGCCGCACCCGAACACCGCCAACACCAGACCAGCAAG
>NW_011397590.1:0-701 GCF_000754665.1 Bison bison bison | reverse complement strand
CCGAGTAAATTCCACAAAACAACTTCTGAATGCCGGCAGAGGACATCAGGCACCCAGAAAAGCAACCCAAGTCTTCGAAAGGAGGTAGGAAAAAATATAAAAGACAAAAAAAGAGACAAAAGAGGGAGGGACGGAGTTCCGTCCCGGGAAGGGAGTCTTAAAAAGAGAGAAGTTTCCAAACATCAGGAAACCTTCTCACTGCTGAATCTGTGCCGAGCTTTGGAAGCACAGAGGGCAACATAACAGGGAGAAAAATAAACAATTAGAACTCGCAGATTGCGAGCCCTACGGTAACTCCCCCAGCGGAGAAGCAGCGCAGACACCTGCACACGCCATTAGCAAGCGGGGGCTGCGCAGGGAGGCACGGCGCGGGCTGCATCGCTTAGAGTAAGGACCTGGTCTGAATACCCTGAGCACTATCTGAGCAAAATAATCTGGGTTAGCAAACCAGACTGTGGGATATCTATCACGCGAAAAGCCAGCCCTAACCTAAGACACCGCCAGGCCCGAGCACCGAACAAAGGACTGAACAGAGATAGCCTGCTGCAGACCTTCCCCCTCCGGTGACATGCAGCCAGAGCCAGAAGGGGGCAATCGCAGCCCCAGAGAGACATTATCTGTAAAACTGTAAGCAGGCTTCTTTGCTAACTAAAACTTCTTGGGGGTCTGGATGGTCAACATCTCCCTGAGAAGGTGTGCCG
>NW_011397589.1:0-732 GCF_000754665.1 Bison bison bison | reverse complement strand
AGGCGGGATCGAGCCTCAGGAGTCCCCCTGGAAATCCTCGAGCGTCTACCCCCATAACCAGAGCCTGCCTACTTTACTACTTTGTGCTCTTACCTACACCTCTGACTTTACGGGGGGCTGTCCCCCACCACCTCTTTCGGAGAAGGAGTTAACCTAGAGCTCCAGTCAATAAAAACTCTTGGGTGTGACAAGAGTGTTTTAACCTACAAACTCCTCTGAAGGTTCTCTAGCCTGCCTGACAGGCTCCTCCGGCCACATGTGATTGCTCACAGCCTCCCAACCGTGAGAGGCACGAGATGCTTTAAAACCCTCTAAAAACAGGTTCTTTAGAGAAGTTAGAAAACTATAAGTATAGTGAGTGGGACTAATTAGAAATTGTGTTGATGAAGGGTTTTTCATTTGTTGAGCCAATGTTTGTTGCTAAGTCTCCATATCCCCTGCCCTTACACACATTAATGAATATATAGAAGAAATAAGTATTAACCTTTGATATTAATCACGTTAGACCTTAGGCTAAGTAAATTCTTTCCTTAACTAAAACCCACTACACCCTCACCCTGTAGGAATGTAACTTTACTTGGGTGGCATCTGTTTTGAGAATAATCAGCCCTGGAGAAATAAGTGTCCTGATTGACTGACCGCTGTCACAAGGAGAGGGTCGTAAATTGTCAGCAGGCCCCCCTGGCCAGAAGATGATGTAACACCCCTAAGACCTCTGTATACATTTGTGTG
>NW_011397588.1:0-587 GCF_000754665.1 Bison bison bison | reverse complement strand
GGGTTATTTGAAGGTAGCGATGCTGTTCCTCCTGGGGAGGGCTGAAAACAGGGCCTGGCCAGCGGGCCACGCTCGATAAACGTTGGCTCTGATTATATTAATATTGGTCATAATGATAAACTTGACTGAAATTAAATGCTGTGCCGGCTGGTCTCACGGGGCAGTGCCGTGAATTACCTGCTGGCCGCAGGACCTGTTCCTCTCCTCTTGTCTTTTCTGGAACATACCTATTTGCTCTTGGGGCTGGGGCACTGGGTCGCCTGTATTATCTGTGGAGTTCGCTGCGGTGGTTCTCAGCCTGGGGTGATTTTGCTCCCCAACCTCGGGGGGACACAGGGTGAAGTCTGGTGACATCTGTGGTCATCACAACTAGGAGATGCTCCTGGCATCCAGTGGGCGGGGCAGGGATGCTGCTCCACACGCCACAGCATCTGGGATGCCCCCGACCCCCAGCCCCTGCAACAGAGAATGACTGGGTTCTAGATGTCAGTCATGCTGAGCTGTGGAAAAGCTGCTACGTGCTCCACAGCCCAGGCGGTGAGAGAAATCAGGCAGCTGGGGTATTATGGGCTTATCTGTGAACGTCC
>NW_011397587.1:0-533 GCF_000754665.1 Bison bison bison | reverse complement strand
GAATGGAAGATTGGACTTCCCTTGGCCAACCAAGAGGCATCCTGAATTCCCCGTCGTAACTCGAGAATCCCGCCGCAACTCGAGAAAAACCACGTGGTCCCCCATCATCGCAAGATGAAGCCCTTTCCCCCTACAGCGTCTCAGGAGAAGTCCCACGTTAGGAAATGGAGGTCGAAACGGTACTTGCCACCCTTGATGCGACCCACAGAGTTCCCCGACATCCCAGTCTACCTGGAGAGGAACACCGAGGTTTTCTGGCACCCTTCCTCTGAGCCCCTTCTACCCTCCTGATCTCGATAGGAGGGTCGACTCCCCTGCTTTGTCGGGAAGGGGTTCCCGACCTTCCGGTCGCACCTCAGGATGAGGCCGGTCTCACGACGACATTCCAGACGTGGCCTCGTGAGTGCTTCCACATTGTGAAGGATCCCGATTTCCCGGTCCCCTCTTGATAAGAACCCGATGCCCGGACACCTCTCCGAACTCCACCCTGTGAATGAAGTCAACACGAAGGGGCAGTGACTCGCCCATGCATC
>NW_011397586.1:0-571 GCF_000754665.1 Bison bison bison | reverse complement strand
AGAACCCCGCTCTGCTCTCGAATCGCGACGGGTATCTCTTGGAGCTCACTGGGTGGACTCAAGGGAGTCAAGCCTCCTGAGGCGTTTGGAAAGAGGTCGGGAGATTGGTCTCTAGGCGATGCAGGAGACGAAGGCCCTTGTCTCTCGATGACGGGGGAATCTCGGGGTGGTTCTCGAGCGGCTGCCCCAGTGTGCGGTTTCTCACGAGGTACGACGGCGAGGTCAGTGAGCCTCTCGTGGGGCGCCAGGGAAGTCGGGTCTCCATGCGAGTGGCGAGGGGGAGCGCGTCTCTGCTCCCGAGCCATTGTAGGGGAATCTGGCCTCGAGACGTGTTGAAGACGGTCTCTCGAGGTCTTTCCCTGGTTGAGGCAGGAAACCCTGGGTTCCCTCGACTTGTGCAGGTGACCTCAGGGGGCTTCTCATGGTGGCTCTGAGAAGCCAGGGAAACTGGAGGTGGGAGGGGCCTCTCGGGATTCCACTGGGTTTGGTGCATTGGAAGAGGGCCTCATCTCCAGTTGAGGCAGGAACCGCAGGGTACCTCTGATTTCAGACTGCGATCGCAGGGTCCCTG
>NW_011397585.1:0-668 GCF_000754665.1 Bison bison bison | reverse complement strand
TGCTGATTGCGTGGTTCGTGTCTGCTCAGCTCTTTGAGTATTGCCTCCGGAGGTCCCCTGTTCGGTCGCCACCTGCCGGGGACCAGCCCCAACTGATCCAGGGTATTCGAAGGAGAGATGGCCTAGGCGACTATTTATATGCTAATCAGAGATGTCAAGAATAATAGTGTGAGGAGAGCTCAGTAGGAAAATTCGGTGGAGAAAAGAGACTGAGTAGCTTGGTTCACGCGGAAGACCAATCAAACTTCAAGACAAGAAGTTTGCACCACTTACGTAGGCCGCAGGCGCCCTCTCGAATAGCGAAAGGTGCCTCACCCTAGACACCTTCTCGAGTGGGTCTTAGCAGCCCAGGCATAATTAGGAAGCGTGGTGGGTTCCACGATCCAGATGGAGACTCAGCTGGAAGTTAAAGGGAAGAATGACAAGGAACTTTAGAAATTGGAGCTGTAAGTTAACTCTTTGACAGAGAGAGCGAGATGGCGGTGGGGGACAGCCCCCAGTGAAATCAGAGGTGAGAGCACAAAGCAATACAGTAGGCAGACTGCGGTTTTTTTGGGGGGAGATGCTCGAGAATATCCGGGTGGACTCCTGAGGCTCGATCCCGCATTTGCGTATGCCGAGCCTCCTTCCTCATGACCTTTGTCCAGAGTGGAATGCCTCCCCCGGCT
>NW_011397584.1:0-688 GCF_000754665.1 Bison bison bison | reverse complement strand
GGGAGTCAAGCCTCCTGAGGCGTTTGGAGAGAGGTCGCGAGGTTGGCCTCTAGGCCATGCAGGAGACGAAGGCCCTCATCTCCGCGATGACGGGGGAGTCTCGGGGTGGTTCTCGAGCGGCGACCCCAGGGTGCGGTTTCTCACGAGGTACGACGGCGAGGTCAGTGAGCCTCTCGTGGGGGCGCCAGGGGAAGTCGGGGTCTCCATGCGAGTGGCGAGGGGGAGCGCGTCATTGCTCTCGAGTCATGGTAGGGGAACCTGGCCTCGAGACGTGTTGAAGAAGGTCTCTCGAGGTCTTTCTCGGGTTGAGGCAGGAAACCCTGGCTTCCCTCGACTTGTGCAGGTGACCTCAGGGGGCTTCTCATGGTGGCTCTGAGAAGTCAGGGAAACTGGAGGTGGTGGGGGGCCCTCTCGGGACTCCGCCTGGTTTGGTGCATTGGAAGAGGGCCTCATCTCCAGTTGAGGCAGGAACCTCAGGGTTCCTGTGATTTCAGACTCCGATCGCAGGGTCCCTGCAGACTGGGGACAGGAGAGTCAGGCCTCGTCTTGGGTTGAAGCATGGAACTCCGCTTGCCTCTCGAGGTGTCCCCGGGGAGAGAGGCCACTTGTCGAGCGGTATTTGGAACCTGGGGGTCTTTTCCGGACGATGCCCGGGCGAGTCACTGCCCCTTCGTGTTGACTTCATTCA
>NW_011397583.1:0-645 GCF_000754665.1 Bison bison bison | reverse complement strand
CTTCCGCGTGACCTTCCTCTGAGGTGCGTCACGGGTCTGTGCCAGTGTGTCTGTCTCAGATCCGATGCCATCCTCTCTCCCCTGTCTCCTGTTTGCTGTCTCTCTGTCACTCGCTCTGTGTCTCCCTCTGTCTCTGGCTCCGTGTGTGTGTGTGTGTGTGTGCGCGCGCGCACGCGCACGCGTCTGTCTGTCTGTCTATCTGTATCTCCCTCTCACAGTCCTGGAGTCTATCTCTGAACTTTCATCTCTTTCTGCCTCTGTCTCTCCTGACACCCGGCGGCCCGTCCGTTTCTCTGGCCCCGGCCTCTCACAGGTGCTATGGCTCTGGCTGATGAGGTTGCGACGGCGGGCTGTCAACTGTCTGTGTGTCTGTCCGTGTGCCTGCCTGTCGCTCGTCTGCTCTCGCAGGAAGGTTGTGTGCTTGTCCGGCGGCGTGGGGGAAAGGTGGGGGCCTCAGTAGGGCGAAGGGGCGGGGCTGAGGCACTCGGGTGGACCGCGCCTCCGTGGCTCCCGGTGGGTTTGGGCATCGGGCAGGTGTCGGGCAGGATGGGCGCTCAGGGCCCTGGCTGGGTTGCGCCTAGGCCCACAGGAGGCTCAGAGGCCCGAGGGCCGCGGGGGTCGGGCGGCGGCAGGGCCGAAAGCCAG
>NW_011397582.1:0-1009 GCF_000754665.1 Bison bison bison | reverse complement strand
TGATGAAGGGTTTTTCATTTGTTGAGCCAATGTTTGTTGCTAAGTCTCCATATCCCCTGCCCTTACACACATTAATGAATATATAGAAGAAATAAGTATTAACCTTTGATATTAATCACGTTAGACCTTAGGCTAAGTAAATTCTTTCCTTAACT
Source organism: Bison bison bison (assembly GCF_000754665.1). Classification (NCBI taxonomy): domain Eukaryota; kingdom Metazoa; phylum Chordata; class Mammalia; order Artiodactyla; family Bovidae; genus Bison; species Bison bison. Next base: position 854 of record NW_011397582.1, on the reverse strand, counting down.
AAAACCCACTACACCCTCACCCTGTAGGAATGTAACTTTACTTGGGTGGCATCTGTTTTGAGAATAATCAGCCCTGGAGAAATAAGTGTCCTGATTGACTGACCGCTGTCACAAGGAGAGGGTCGTAAATTGTCAGCAGGCCCCCCTGGCCAGAAGATGATGTAACACCCCTAAGACCTCTGTATACATTTGTGTGAAGCACCTGACTTTAATAAAAGTCAGGACTGCTGTTCCCACGTGACTTTTGTATAACATCTCAGTGTATAAAAACAGACTCTAGGAAAATAAAGAATTGGGATCAGTTTCTCGAAATCTGGTCTCCCCATGTCGCTCTCTCTCCCACTCTGGCTGAGTCTCCATCTGGAGCGCGGAACCCACCATGCTTACTAATTATGCCTGGGCTTCTAAGATCCGACCGGGAGGCCTCAGTGTCTCCTCTCCTTCGGGAGAACGGAAGGACGCCTGCGGCCTACGTAAGTGGTGCAAACTTCTTGTCTTGAAGTTTTATTGGTCTCCCGCGTAAACCAAGCTACTCAGCCTCTTTTCTCCACTGAATTTTCCTACTGAGCTATCCTTATTCTATTACTCTTTATATCTTTAATTAATATCTAATTGAAGCTATTGTATCCTGATCCTCGCCTATGCCGTCTCTCCTTCGAATACCCTGGATCAGCCGGGGCTGGTCCCCGGCAAGGGCCTTCGTCTCCTGTATGGCCTAGAGACCAATCTCTCGACCTCTCTCCAAACGCCTCCGGAGGCTTGACTCCCTTTAGTCCACCCAGTGAGCTCCAAGAGATACCCGTCGCGACTCGAGAGCAGAGCGGGGTTCTTTGCTTCCACTCGAGATGGATGCC
>NW_011397581.1:0-602 GCF_000754665.1 Bison bison bison | reverse complement strand
CAATCCTGTTAGTGTTCGCTTGTTTCAGTACTTATTGAGCTGCTGTTTGTGTCAGGCACTCTCTTGAGTACTGAGGATAGAGTATGAAGATAATGTACAAAGTCTCAGTCCTCTCACACTTTTTCTTGGAATTGGTATAGAGTACCCAATGCTGGTCATCAGGGTTTCACTATGCTTCTTATGGAGTGTCCGCAGTACATTTGGAAGGAGGAAGCACTCCATGTGAGTTCAGCCATTCAGTCCTGTCCTACTCTTTGTGACCCCATGGACTGCACACCAGGCTTTCCTGTCCATCAGCAACACCTGGGTCTTGTCAAATTCACATCCATGGAGTTGTGATGCCATTCAACCACGTCATCTGGCTTTGGCTTCTGGGAGTCTGGGAGTGTGCAGCAGGGCCTTTGCCTTGTGTACCAAACTACATGCACTTGGAGTGTGTCTCTTCTCTCTCCTGAACCCTGTGCTGTAGAATCGATTGGTGAGACTGAGTATGGTTAAGCCAGGACATGACTCATGCAGAATATGCCATGGTATTTGCTATTGGACCACTGTTTATACACAGTTTAATGACAAACTCAATGTGGTTCTGACTATATATTCAT
>NW_011397580.1:0-1072 GCF_000754665.1 Bison bison bison | reverse complement strand
CGTTTGTGCCCAGAAAGCGCCTGCCAGACCGGGCCTTCCCTGGAGCTATCCTCCCGCCTAGAGGCAGGTGGATGTGCTGTGCGGGCTTCCCCTGTGCGTTTGGGCTCCCTAGCACAGCCGCAGCGCAGGGGAACCAGCCCCTGATCAGTGAGCTCCGGGCAGTACTTTGGTCCCAGGTTTGGAGCCCAATGCCCGGAACGCGGGAGAGAAGAGGCTGGCTGCCGGCGGGTGCTTGCAAGCCTGTTACTGGGAAGGACCGAGTGAGCTTCCACGCCGGTGGAGCTCCAGCTCTGCGCCCAGGCGCGATAGCACAGAGCCCCGGCCGAGAGGCTGCTCTGGCCTGGGCGAGCCTCCCCAAGCCCTGCCCAGCTTCTAGCGTTCGCGACCGTGAAGGAGCAGGCTGCTGGAGTGTGGGAGACGTGACCGGTGCCTGACTGGTGCCTCAGCTCAGCTCTCGCCTTCCCTTCGGACCTAGGAGCCAGGCGTCCTTGCAGAGGGCTTAGGGGATGGGGGTGTGCACACTGCCAAAGCCTCCCGCAGGGAGAGCTCTTTCCGAGGGAAAGGAAGCGCCCCAGGCTGCATTCCCAAGCTGGTGCTCCCAGGCTGCATTCCCAAGCTGGTGCTTCCCCGCCCAGACTAAGCGCCGCATGGAGGGAATCAGGTTCCCGGTGCCCCTGGCTTGGGGAGGCAGCTCCACAGCCAGAGTGTCGCTCCGTTTGTGCCCAGAAAGCGCCTGCCAGACCGGGCCTTCCCTGGAGCTGTCCTACCGCCTAGAGGCAGGTGGATGTGCTGTGCGGGCTTCCCCTGTGCGTTTGGGCTCCCTAGCACAGCCGCAGCGCAGGGGAACCAGCCCCTGATCAGTGAGCTCCGGGCAGTACTTTGGTCCCAGGTTTGGAGCCCAATGCCCGGAACGCGGGAGAGAAGAGGCTGGCTGCCGGCGGGTGCTTGCAAGCCTGTTACTGGGAAGGACCGAGTGAGCTTCCACGCCGGTGGAGCTCCAGCTCTGCGCCCAGGCGCGATAGCACAGAGCCCCGGCCGAGAGGCTGCTCTGGCCTGGGCGAGCCTCCCCAAG
>NW_011397579.1:0-751 GCF_000754665.1 Bison bison bison | reverse complement strand
GGCGGGAAACCCTGGCTTCCCTCGATTTGTGCAGGTGACCTCAGGGGGCTTCTCATGGTGGCTCTGAGAAGTCAGGGAAACTGGAGGTGGGAGGGACCTCTCGGGACTCCCCTGGGTTTGGTGCATTGGAAGAGGGCCTCATCTCCAGTTGAGGCAGGAACCTCAGGGTTCCTCTGATTTCGGACTCCGATCGCAGGGTCCCTGCAGACTGGGGACAGGAGAGTCAGGCCTCGTCTTGGGTTGAGGCATGGAACTCCGCTTGCCTCTCGAGGTGTCCCCGGGGAGAGAGGCCACTTGTCGAGCTGTATTTGGAACCTGGGGGTTTTTTCCGGTCGATGCACGGGCGAGTCACTGCCCCTTCGTGTTGACTTCATTCACAGGGTGGAGTTCGGAGAGGTGTCCGGGCATTGGCTCCTTATCTAGAGGGGACCGGGAAATCGGGGTGCTTCGCAATGTGGAAGCACCCGCGAGGCCACGTCTGGAATGTCGTCGTGAGACCGGCCTCATCCTGAGGTGCGACCGGAAGGTCGGGAACCCCTTCCAGACAAAGCAGGGGAGTCGACCCTCCTGTCGAGATCAGGAGGGTAGAAGGGGCTCAGAGGAAGTGGTGCCGGAAAACCTCGGTGTTCCTCTCCAGGGAGACCGGGATGCCGGGGAACTTTGTGGGGGCGCATCAAGGGTGCCAAGTACCGTTTCGACCTCCAATTCCTAACGTGGGACTTCTCCTGAGACGCTGTAGCGGGACAGGGCT
>NW_011397578.1:0-787 GCF_000754665.1 Bison bison bison | reverse complement strand
GGATCACCTCTCCCGCGTGAAGGAGGGCTCGGGTCACGTGAGCTCGCATGGCACAGAGCGTGCAGGCGCTGCGGGCCGGACAGAGGGTGGCGTGCTGCTGGGACACCATCCAGCTGGCCAGGGGCGGCGTGTGGCTCAGACACTGCAGCGCCGCATTCACGTAGCAGGTGTTCCCCAGGTTCTGAAGCCCAGCCCCCACCCCCACGGCCCCTTCCAACTCAGGGCGCCTTTCTGGCCAGGCGTCAGCCCTGCTGACCCAGGAGCCAAGTCACCCCGCTGGGGACGCCCAAGCGCCGGCGACGGCCCCTCAGGCACAGAGGGTCCCCAAGGGCATCCGCACCAGCGGCGCTGGGCCCACAACCTTGCCCTCCGGGGAAGACGTCGAAGGGAGACGGACACACACCTCCCCGTGCTCAGAAGCAGCCCCGGGGCTCTGCACACAAGGCCCACGAGGGTTTCCATCTCCTACCTGCAGCTGCACGCCGACGCCTCCTTCCCTCACGACGGTCCGGCTCCAGAAAAGGGCCTGGGCCCGCCCCTCGGGCCTTTGGGGCTTCCCACAGCCCACCCCGCACGTGCAGGCTCCTCATTGGCTGAGGCGGCCGAGGGCGTGCCCACTCCCACTCCCGCCATCCAACCACCCACACTTTTCTCGGGGAATTCCCCTTGACGAGGCCCCACACGCACTTCCGACCTGACCCCCTGGACCAAAGGGCTCAGGATGCAAATGATTCGGGGGCATTGGGCCTTCCAGCCTTGCCCGCTAGAGATTCACTGCGGGGCTTCC
>NW_011397577.1:0-758 GCF_000754665.1 Bison bison bison | reverse complement strand
TGAATTGGAGGAAATTTGGGAAAAGGCAAGAATAGAGCTGGAAATGAGGCTCAGGGTCCTGTTGGAGTTAGCACTCATGCCAAATGGGAGAGAGGAAGGGCAGAAACCTCAAGGATCAGAAACAGCTTTCAGCAGATCAGGTCAGCCCCAGCGAAAGGCCAGCAGAGGGTGCTGGTTGTCCCTGTCTCCCTTTCTAGGCCTTTCTCCCCTCTGTATTAACCTCCTCAGCCTCTTCCCCAGGGTAGAGTCTCCTTGGAAAATGATCTTTGGGTCACATGCACATTTAACATAAACAGCCGAAAAAACTTCAACACGTCACACAGAAACTTGCATTTAAAAATGACCTCCATGAATCAAATCCTGAACACTGACCCCCACAAATGCTGGGAAGGGGTGGGCTGACTGACTGCTTATCTATTCCAGAAACATGCTCACATTCTGCCTATGTTACAAGAATGTTTATCCTTTTATTCCAAATGAATTAATAAACAAATATTGTTAAATGTCTCAGTTTTAATTTTCAGTACCTGAGCTGCTAAGTCCGACTCTGTGCGACCCCAGAGACGGCAGCCCACCAGGCTCCCCTGTCCCTGGGATTCTCCAGGCAAGAACACTGGAGTGGGTTGCCATTTCCTTCTCCAATTCATGAAAGTGAAAAGTGAAAGTAAAGTCGCTCAGTCGTGTCCGACTTGTAGGGACCCCATGGACTGCAGCCCACCAGGCTCCTCCATCCATGGGATTTTCCAGGCAAGAGTACT
>NW_011397576.1:4794-5433 GCF_000754665.1 Bison bison bison | reverse complement strand
ACCAGCCCCAGCTGATCCAGGGTATTTGAAGGAGAGATGGCCTAGGCGACTATTTATATGCTAGTCAGAGATGTCAAGAATAATAGAATGAGGAGAGCTCAGTAGGAAAATTCGGTGGAGAAAAGAGACTGAGTAGCTTGGTTTACGCGGGAGACCAATCAAACTTCAAGACAAGAAGTTTGCACCACTTTTGTAGGCCGCAGGCGCCCTCCCGAATAGTGGAAGGTGCCTCACCCTAGACACCTTCTCGAGTGGGTCTTAGCAGCCCAGGCATAATTAGTAAACGTGGTGGGTTCCGAGCTCCAGATGGAGACTCAGCTGGAAGATAAAGGGAAGAACGAAAAGTAACTTTATGAATTGGAGCTGTAAGTTAACTCTTTGACAGAGAGAGCGAGATTGTGGTGGGGGACAGCCCCCAGTGAAATCAGAGGTGAGAGCACAAAACAATACAGAAGGCAGATTCTGTTTTTTTTGGGGGGAGGAGTTGCCCGAGAATATCCGGGTGGACTCCTGAGACTCGATCCCGCATTTGGGTATGCCGAGCCTCCTTCCTCATGACCTTTGTCCAGAGTGGAATGCCTCACCGGCTCCCGGCACATGATCAGTGCATGCTCAGTCACGATATCAGTGCATGATCAG
>NW_011397576.1:0-651 GCF_000754665.1 Bison bison bison | reverse complement strand
GCTGCGTGATTCCTGCCTGGTCACCTGCTTGATTATTGCCAGTTGAGCAGCATGATTCGTCATTGCTGAGCTCCATGCTTATTGCCTGCTGATTGCGTGGTTCGTGTCTGCTCAGCTCTTTGAGTATTGCCTCCTGAGGTCCCTGTTCGGGCGCCACCTGCCAGGGACCAGCCCCAGCTGATCCAGGGTATTCGAAGGAGAGATGGCCTAGGCGACTATTTATATGCGAGTCAGAGATGTCAAGAATAATAGAATGAGGAGAGCTCAGTAGGAAAATTCGGTGGAGAAAAGAGACTGAGTAGCTTGGTTTACGCGGGAGACCAATCAACTTCAAGACAAGAATCTTGCACCACTTATGTAGGCCGCAAGCGCCCTCTCGAATGGCGGAAGGTGCCTCATCCTAGACACCTTCTCGAGTGGGTCTTAGCAGCCCAGGCATAATTAGTAAGTGTGGTGGGTTCCGAGCTCCAGATGGAGACTCAGCTGGAAGTTAAAGGGAAGAACGAAAAGTAACTTTATGAATTGGAGCTGTAATTTAACTCTTTGACAGAGAGAGCGAGATGGTGGTGGGGGACAGCCTCTCGTGAAAACAGAGGTGAGAGCACAAAGCAATACAGTAGGCAGATTCTGTTTTCTTGGGGGGGAGGAGTT
>NW_011397575.1:0-797 GCF_000754665.1 Bison bison bison | reverse complement strand
GGTCTTTTCAAATGAGTCAGCTCTTCACATCAGGTGGCCAAAATATGAGTATCAATACAGAACATTTTTTCTCAAGAGATTTTTTTTTTTCTCTGTAGATATTTATTGAGTAATATTTATCTTGTGATGTGATACTGTGTAGCTGCAAGAGAGAAAAGAAAATAACCTTGCTTTGCCAGGTAAATCTAGTTGGGAAGCCAATACACAAAAATACCTGTAAATAAGGAGGTATCAGATGAGAACCAAGTGAATACATGCAGCAAATGCACAGTGATTTCCAAGATAACTATGGGAGTGTTTCTTGGAAGACAAGTTTAAGAGTGTTTTGAACTGGTTGGCAAGATGGGTGGTGGTTAGGGAAGGTTTAATGGTGAATACTAAGTTCAATCTGAGTCATAAAGTTAGGGAAATAACATTTTTAGATGTGAACTTCCAGATGTTCAAGCTGGTTTTAGAAAAGGCAGAGGAACCAGAGATCAAATTGCCAACATCCGTTGGATCATGGAAAAAGCAAGAGAGTTCCAGAAAAACATCTATTTCTGCTTTATTGACTATGCCAAAGCCTTTCGCTGTGTGGATCACCACAAACTTGAAAGTTCTGAAAGAGATAAGAATACCAGACCACCTGACCTGCCTCCTGAGAAATCTGTATGCAGGTCAGGAAGTAACAGAATTGGATATGGAACAACAGACTGGCTCCAAATAGGGAAAGGAGTACGTCAAGGCTGTATATTGTCACCCTGCTTATTTAACTTCTATGCAGAGTACATCATGAGAAACGCTGGGCTGGATGAATC
>NW_011397574.1:0-650 GCF_000754665.1 Bison bison bison | reverse complement strand
CTGATCACGTGACTGAGAGGCGCTGATCACGTGGCTATCATGCACTGATCACGTGCTTCAGGAGGCAATAATCAAAGAGCTGAGCAGGCACTAATCACTTGCCTAAGAGGGCACTAATCACGGAGAGGAGCAGGAAATCGTCAAGGAGCTGAGCAAACTGTAATGAAGTGGTTAAGCAGACTCTAAACACGTGACGCAGCAGGCTCTACACCCGTGACTGAGCAGACACAATTTGGGCAGCTCAGCAGACACCAATCGTGCAGCTCAGCAGACACAAATGATGCAGCTCAGCAGACACCAATCATGCAGCTCAGCAGGCAGTACTCATGGAGCTGAGCAGGCAGGAACCACACAGCTCACCAGGCAAAGATCAAGGAGCTGAGCAGGCACGAATCTCGCAGCTCAGCTGGCAAAAATCAAGGAGCTGAGCAGACTGCCATGAAGAGGCTAAGCAGACTCTAAACACGTGACTCAGCAGGCTTGACACCCGTGACTGAGCAGACACGAATCTTGCAGCCCAGCAGACAATACTCCTGGAGCTGAGCAGGCAGGAATCACGCAGCTCAGCAGACAGTAATCAAGGAGCTGAGCAGGCACGAATCACGCAGCTCAGCAGGCAATAATCCTGGAGCTGAGCAAGCAGGAATCAC
>NW_011397573.1:0-729 GCF_000754665.1 Bison bison bison | reverse complement strand
CCTGTAGTTTCTTTTTTTTGTGGGATCTTTGTCAGGTTTTGGTATTAGGGTGATGGTGGCCTCATAGAATGAGTTTGGAAGTTTACCTTCCTCTGCAGTTTTCTGGAAGAGTTTGAGCAGGATAGGTGTTAGCTCTTCTCTAAATTTTTGGTAGAATTCAGCTGTGAAGCCGTCTGGACTGGGGCTTTTGTTTGTTGGAAGATTTTTGATTACGGTTTCAATTTCCGTGCTTGTGATGGGTCTGTTAAGATTTTCTATTTCTTCCTGGTCCAGTTTTGGAAAGTTGTACTTTTCTAAGAATTTGTCCATTTCTTCCACGTTGTCCATTTTATTGGCATATGGTTGTTGATAGTAGTCTCTTATGATCCTTTGTATTTCTGTGTTGTCGTGATCTCTCCATTTTCATTTCTAATTTTATTGATTTGATTTTTCTCCCTTTGTTTCTTGATGAGTCTGGCTAATGGTGTGTCAATTTTATTTATCCTTTCAAAGAACCAGCTTTTGGTTTTGTTGATTTTTGCTATGGTCTCTTTTGTTTCTTTTGCATTTATTTCTGCCCTAATTTTTAAGATTTCTTTCCTTCTACTAACCCTGGGGTTTTTCATTTCTTCCTTTTCTAGTTGCTTTAGGTGTAGAGTTAGGTTATTTATTTGACTTTTTTCTTGTTTCTTGAGGTGTGCCTGTATTGCTATGAATTTTCCCCTTAGGACTGCTTTTACAGTGTCCCAC
>NW_011397572.1:0-533 GCF_000754665.1 Bison bison bison | reverse complement strand
CCGAAAGGAGATCAGTCCTGGGTGTTCATTGGAAGGACTGATGCTGAAACTACAGTACTTTGGCCACCTCATTTGAAGTGTTGATTTATTGGAAAAGACCCTGATGCTCAGAGGGACTGGATTCAGAAGGAGAAGGGGACGACAGAGGATGAGATGGCTGCAAGGCATCACTGACTTGATGGACATGAGTCTCAGTGAACTCTGGGAGTTGGTGGTGGACAGGGAGGTCTAGCGTGCTGTAATTCATGGGGTCGCAAAGAGTGGAACATGATTGAGGGACTGAAGTGAACAGAACTGATTGAAGTGGAACTAGTGGTAAAGAACCTGCCTGCAGCAAATGCAGGAGATGCAAGAGACGCAGGTTCCATCCCTGAGACAGGAAGATACTCTGGTAGAGAGTATGGCGACCACCTCCAGTATTTATGCCTGGAGAAACTCATGGACAGAGGAGCTTTCAGGCTGCCATTCAAAGTGTCAAAAAGAGTCATACATGACTGAAGGGAATTACAACAGCACAATGGTTGTTTTCCTCC
>NW_011397571.1:0-515 GCF_000754665.1 Bison bison bison | reverse complement strand
GTGGGTCGCATCAAGGGTGCCAAGTGCCCTTTCGACCTCCAATTCCTAACGTGGGACTTCTCCTGAGACGCTGTAGCGGAAAGGGCTTCATCTTGCGATGACGGGGAGCACGTGGTTTTTCTCGAGTTACGGCGGGATTCTCGAGTTACGACGGGGAATTCAGGATGCCTCTTGTGTTGGCCCAGGTCAAGTCCAATCTTCCACTCGAGTTGCGAAGGAAAGCTGGGGATTGCTCTCGAGTGACTGCAGGGCCAAGAGACCTCATCTAGGCTTGTGTCCAGAAGCCAATGTTCCTCTCCAGGGGCGACAGGGATCTCGGGGTTGCATTCCAGACGCACCCGGGGAGACAGGCATTCATCTCGAGTGGAAGCAAAGAACCCCGCTCTGCTCTCGAATCGCGACGGGTATCTCTTGGAGCTCACTGGGTGGACTCAAGGGAGTCAAGCCTCCTGAGGCGTTTGGAGAGAGGTCGCGAGATTGGTCTCTAGGCCATGCAGGAGACGAAGGCCCTCATC
>NW_011397570.1:0-804 GCF_000754665.1 Bison bison bison | reverse complement strand
GAGATGAGGGCCTTCGTCTCCTGCATGGCCTGGAGACCAATCTCGCGACCTCTCTCCAAACGCCTCAGGAGGCTTGACTCCCTTGAGTCCACCCAGTGAGCTCCAAGAGATACCCGTCGCGATTCGAGAGCAGAGCGGGGTTCTTTGCTTCCACTCGAGATGAATGCCTGTCTCCCCGGGTGCGTCTGGAATGCAACCCCGAGATCCCTGTCGCCCCTGGAGAGGAACATTGGCTTCTGGACACAAGCCTAGATGAGGTCTCTTGGCCCTGCAGTCACTCGAGAGCAATCCCCAGCTTTCCTCGCAACTCGAGTGGAAGATCGAACTTGCCTGGGCCAACACAAGAGGCATCCTGAATTCCCCGTCGTAACTCGAGAATCCCGCCGTAACTCGAGAAAAACCACGTGGCTCCCCCGTCATCGCAAGATGAAGCCCTTTCCCGCTACAGCGTCTCAGGAGAAGTCCCACGTTAGGAATTGGAGGTCGAAAGGGCACTTGGCACCCTTGATGCGACCCACAAAGTTCCCCGAAATCCCGGTCTCCCTCGAGAGGAACACTGAGGTTTTCCGGCACCCCCTCCTCTGAGCCCTTTCTCCCCTCCTGATCTGGACAGGAGGGTCGACTCCCCTGCTTTGTCTGGAAGGGGTTCCCGACTTTCCGGTCGCACCTCAGGATGAGGCCGGTCTCACGAAGACATTCCAGACGTGGCCTCGTGGGTGGTTCCACATTCCGTAGGACCCCGATTTCCCGGTCCCCCCTTGAGAAGAACCCGATGCCCGGACACCTCTCCGAACTCCACCCTGT
>NW_011397569.1:0-803 GCF_000754665.1 Bison bison bison | reverse complement strand
TATTCTGGGAGGTGGGTCATAGAGGATCCTGCTGTGATTTATGTCGGAGAGTGTTTTGCCCATGTTTTCCTCTAGGAGTTTTTATAGTTTCTAGCCTTACATTTAGATCTTTAATCCATTTTGATTTATTTTTGTGTATGGTGTTAGAAAGTCTTCTAGTTTCATTTTTTTACAAGTCATTGACCAGTTTTCCCAGCACCACTTGTTAAAGAGATTGTCTTTTCTCCATTGTATATTCTTGCCTCCTTTGTCGAAGATAAGATGTCCATAGGTGCGTGGATTTATCTCTGGGCTTTCTATTTTGTTCCATTGATCTATATTTCCATTAGTCTTTGTGCCAGTACCATACTGTCTTGATGACTGTGGCTTTGTAGTAGAGACTGAAATCAGGCAGGTTGATTCCTCCAGTTCCATTCTTCTTTCTCAAGATTGCTTTGGCTCTTCGAGGTTTTTTGTATTTCCATACAAAAATGCCATTGGTAGCTTGATAGGGATTGCATTGAATCTACAGATTGCTTTAGGTAGTATATTCATTTTCACTATAATGATTCTTCCAACCCATGAACACGGTATATTTCTCCATCTATTTGTGTCCTCTTTGATTTCTTTCACCAGTGTTTTATAGTTTTCTATATATAGGTCTTTTGTTTGTTTAGGTAGATATATTCCTAAGTATTTTATTCTTTTCATTGCAATGGTGAATGGAATTGTTTCCTTAAATTCTCTTTCTGTTTTCTCATTGTTAGTATATAGGAATGCAAGGGATTTCTGTGTGTTGATTTTATATCCTGCAACTTTACTAT
>NW_011397568.1:0-614 GCF_000754665.1 Bison bison bison | reverse complement strand
CAAAAGCTTAATGTTCTCAAGAAATTACTCTATTCCCCGTGAAAATTAAAAAGGACAATTTTTTGACCCATTGCAGCTATGACATAACATAATAAAGCTACCAATAGGTCCAGGATATGCCGGACACTGGCTCAATCACAGAATAATGGCAGTCATTTCCCATGCAATCAATCCCTCGAGAGACATCCTTGAAGGGAAGACACAAAAGCTTCCCTCTCTCTGACCCACAGTGGAGCAGGTGTCTAAGAACAATACTCCCTGGAATCCTCTGCTAGCATCCAATAAACGTTATCTCTTGTTCTTATCTTTCTGATATTACAGTACCCTGCATTACTACCATTTCAAATTGACTAGAAGTTTTATTTTCTGTGTATTTATATATTTAACAATAAAAAAAATCTCAGAAAGTTTTCAGTCACTGGTATTATATCCAATAGCTTTATATTGGATATAAATTATATCCCACAAGTCAGTTGAGAGTGAATGAAGATGGCAGAGGAACAAGACATAGAGCTCACCATCTCCCCAGAGATACATCAAAAATGCATCTACATGTGGAATGATTCTCACAGAACATCTACTAAATGATGGCAATGGACCTCAGACCTCCAAAA
>NW_011397567.1:0-590 GCF_000754665.1 Bison bison bison | reverse complement strand
TACTTCACTCTGTATAATAGGCTCCAGGTTCATCCACCTCATTAGAACTGATTCAAATGTATTCTTTTTAATGGCTGAGTAATACTCCATTGTGTATATGTACCACTGCTTTCTTATCCATTCATCTGCTGATGGACATCTAGGTTGCTTCCATGTCCTGGCTATTATAAACAGTGCTGCGATGAACATTGGGGTACATGTGTCTCTTTCCCTTCTGGTTTCTTCAGTGTGTATGCCCAGCAGTGGGATTGCTGGATCATAAGGCAGTTCTATTTCCAGTTTTTTAAGGAATCTCCACACTGTTCTCCATAGTGGCTGTACTAGTTTGCATTCCCACCAACAGTGTAAGAGGGTTCCCTTTCCTCCACACCCTCTCCAACGTTTATTATTTGTAGACTTTTGGATTGCAGCCATTCTGACTGGTGTGAAATGGTACCTCATAGTGGTCTTGATTTGCATTTCTCTGATAATGAGTGATGTTGAGCATCTTTTCATGTGTTTGTTAGCCATCTGTATGTCTTCTTTGGAGAAATGTCTATTTAGTTCTTTGGCCCTATTTTTTGATTGGGTCATTTATTTTTCTGGAGTTG
>NW_011397566.1:0-709 GCF_000754665.1 Bison bison bison | reverse complement strand
AGAGGAAGTGGTGCCGGAAAACCTCGGTGTTCCTCTCCAGGGAGACCGGGATGCCGGGGAACTTTGTGGGGGCGCATCAAGGGTGCCAAGTACCGTTTCGACCTCCAATTCCTAACGTGGGACTTCTCCTGAGACGCTGTAGCGGAAAGGGCTTCATCTTGCGATGACGGGGGAACCACGTGGTTTTCTCGAGTTGCGGCGGGATTCTCGAGTTACGACGGGGAATTCGGGATGCCTCTTGTGTTGGCCCAGGGAAGTCCAATCTTCCATTCGAGTTGCGAAGGAAAGCTGGGGATTGCTCTCGAGTCGACTGCAGGGCCAATACGACCTCAGTCTAGGCTTGTGTCCAGAAGACCAATGTTCCTCTCCAGGGGCGACCGGGATCTCGGGGTTGCATTCCAGACGCACCCGGGGAGACAGGCATTCATCTCGAGTGGAAGCAAAGAACCCCGCTCTGCTCTCGAGTCGCGACGGGTATCTCTTGGAGCTCACTGGGTGGACTAAAGGGAGTCAAGCCTCCTGAGGCGTTTGGAGAGAGGTCGCGAGGTTGGCCTCTAGGCCATGCAGGAGGCGAAGGCCCTCATCTCCGCGATGACGGGGGAGTCTCGGGGTGGTTCTCGAGCGGCGGCCCCAGGGTGCGGTTTCTCACGAGGTACGACGGCGAGGTCAGTGAGCCTCTCGTGGGGCGCCAGGGAAGTCGGGTCTCCAT
>NW_011397565.1:0-569 GCF_000754665.1 Bison bison bison | reverse complement strand
CATCGCAAGATGAAGCCATTTCCGCTACAGCGTCTCAGGAGAAGTCCACGTTAGGTATTGGAGGTGGAAATGGTACTTGGCACCCTTGATGCGACCCACAAAGGGCCCCGACATCCCGGTCTCCCTCGAGAGGAACACCGAGTTTTTCCGGGACCACTTCCTCTGAGCCCCTTCTACCCTCCTGATCTGGACAGGAGGGTCGACTCCCCTGCTTTGTCTGGAAGGGGTTCCCGACCTTCCGGTCGCATCTAAGGATGAGGCTGGTCTCACGACGACATTCCAGACGTGGCCTCGTGGGTGGTTCCACATTCCGAAGGACCCCGATTTCCCGGTCCCCTCTTGATAAGAACCCGATGCCCGGACACCTCTTCGAACTCCACCCTGTGAATGAAGTCAACACGAAGGGGCAGTGACTCGCCCGTGCATCGTCGGGAGAAAACCCCCAGGTTCCAAATACCCCTCGACAAGTGGCCTGTCTCCCCGGGAACACCTCGAGAGGCAAGCGGAGTTCCATGCCTCAACCCAAGACGAGGCCTGACTCTCCTGTCCCAAGTCTGCAGGGACCTTGC
>NW_011397564.1:0-660 GCF_000754665.1 Bison bison bison | reverse complement strand
GTGTGTGTGTGTGTGTGTGTGTGTGTGTGTGTGTGTATCTCCTCTTGCCGTCTTGGAGTCTGTTTCGGAATCTTCATGTATTTCTGCCTCTGTATCTCCTGACAGCCAGCCACCGGCCCGTTCGTCTGGCCCCGGCCTCTCCCAGGCGCTCTGGCTCTGGCTGAGGAGCTTGCGCAGGCCAGCTGTCTCCCTTGGCGTGGGTGCGTGCGAGTGTCTGTGTGTCTGTCTGTGTGCCTGCCTGTGGCTCGTCTGCTCTCTCAGGAAGGTCGAGGGCTTGGCGTGGGGGCTAAAGGGGGGCCTCGGTAGTGCGAAGGGGAGGGGCTGAGGCGCTCCGGTCGACCGCGCCTCCCTGGCTTCTGGTGGGTTTGGGCACCGGACAGGTGCCGGGCAAGTTGGGCGCTCAAGTTTCGCTGCGCCTAGGCCCGCAGCAGGTTCAGAGGCCCCTGGGCCGCGGGGGTTGGGAGGCGGCGGGCGCCGAAGACCGACACGTCCGGGGCCGCGCGGGCCTGAGCAGCGAATGGGATCGGGGGGAGGCCCCGCTCAGCGAGCGCGGCCGGGTCTGGAGTGGCCACGGGTGGGAGGGCGCCGAGACCTCCGCACCCCTCAGCCCAGCCCCCAGGCCCCGCGCGCACGCATGCACGCACGCCCTCCCGGTCAATG
>NW_011397563.1:0-680 GCF_000754665.1 Bison bison bison | reverse complement strand
CCCCCCACCACCATCTCGCTCTCTCTGTCAAAGAGTTAACTTACAGCTCCAATTCATAAAGTTCCTTGTCATTCTTCCCTTTAACTTCCAGCTGAGTCTCCATCTGGAGCGCGGAACCCACCACGCTTACTAATTATGCCTGGGCTGCTAAGACCCACTCGAGAAGGTGTCTAGGGTGAGGCACCTTTCGCTATTCGAGAGGGCGCCTGCGGCCTACGTAAGTGGTGCAAACTTCTTGTCTTGAAGTTTGATTGGTCTTCCGCGTAAACCAAGCTACTCAGTCTCTTTTCTCCACCGAATTTTCCTACTGAGCTCTCCTCATACTATTATTCTTGACATCCCTGATTAGCATATAAATAGTTGCCTAGGCCATCTCTCCTTCGAATACCCTGCATCAGTTGGGGCTGATCCCCGGCAGGTGGCGACTGAACAGGGACCTCAGGAGGCAATACTCAAAGAGCTGAGCAGACACGAACCACGCAATCAGCAGGCAATAAGCATGGAGCTCAGCAGTGACGAATCATGCTGCTCAACTGGCAATAATCAAGCACGTGACCAGGCAGGAATCACGCAGCTCAGCTGGCAATTGTCAAGCAGATGAGCCGACAGGAATCACGCAGCTCAGATGGCAATTGTCATGCAGATGAGCCGGCAGGAATCACGCAGCTCAGCAGGCCCTG
>NW_011397562.1:0-673 GCF_000754665.1 Bison bison bison | reverse complement strand
CGCCCCAGGGCTGGCCTACCCCATTTGCTGGCTCCGGGACCGCCTGCCATCATTCCTCCTCTGCTCCAGCGAACCAGCTGCCTATGGGTTCACCCCCATCAGCCCGGTCGGCATGTCCTCTCCCTTCTCTCGCCTTCCAATCACACAAGGGGAACCAGCAGATTCCTCCTCCAGGGCTCCCTGCAGCGCCCACTGCGGGTCTCTGAAAGCTCCTTGGGAGTGGCCTCTATGGTCCCCCTCCCCGCCAGGTCTCCACTTCTCTGCCAGCAGGCGGTGAGCCCCGCCCTGCAGGGCAATTCCCCAGGGGCTCGAGGAACCCGAGTTACCAAGCCCCTTCCTTCCTTGCCCTCCCCACGCCACCCCTGCCCCCAGCATGTTTCTCCCTGGGCTCCACGCCTTGCCCTCCCTGCGGTTATTCCTCAGTCCCTTGCGCCCCTTCTCAACCTTGGAATGCAGGATGCCCCACAGCCCTACCCTTGCACCCCATCTCTCTCCACCGGCACCCGCCTGGTGACTTTACTGTGCTCGTGCCTTTAAATGCCATCTGTATGCCCCCGACCCGAAGTCCACCCTGACCTGAATGAGTTTTCTCCCGGATGCAGGCCGGAACACTCAGCTGTTCTCCTGACACGTCCCCGGGACACCCAATGGGCTCGTCCACCTCAACAGGGCT
>NW_011397561.1:0-639 GCF_000754665.1 Bison bison bison | reverse complement strand
AAAAGAAGACACAGATGTATAGAACAGTCTTATGGACTCTGCTTCAGAGAGAGAGGGTGGGAGATTTGGAGATGGCATTGAAACATGTATATATCATGCATGAAAGAGTCCCTAGTCCAGGTTCGGTGCATGATACTGGATGCTTGGGTCTGGTGCACTGGGACAACCCAGAGGGGTGGTATGGGGAGGGAGGATGGAGGAGGGTTCAGGATGGGGAACACATGTATACCTGTGACTGATTCATTTTGATATTTGGCAAAACTAATACAATTTGTAAAGTTTAAAAATAAAATAAAATTTAAAAAAATAAACAATTAGGGCAGAAATATATGAAAAAAAGCAAAGGAACCTATAGCAAAACTCAGCAAAAATAAATGCTGGTTCTTTGAGAAGATAAATAAAATAGGCAAACCATTAGCAAAAACTCATCAAGAAAGAAAGGGGGGATAATCAAATCAACAAAATTAGAAAGGAAAATGGATATATCACAGCAGACAACACAGAAGTACAAAGGATCATAAAAGACTACTATCAGCAGCTATAGGACAATAAAATGGACAACTTGGAAGAAATGAACAAATTCCTAGAAAAGTATAACAATCCAAAACTGAACCAGGAAGAAATAGGTAATCCCAACAT
>NW_011397560.1:0-623 GCF_000754665.1 Bison bison bison | reverse complement strand
TCTCTCTCTCTCTCTCTCTCACACACACACACACGAACAGAGTGGGCTCATAGTCCAAAAGAACCAACGTTTGTGTGTATCCATCCCACTTGCTGTGGCTGTCGTGCCGTCGCTCATCAAAGAAGCTGATCTGATCCGGAATCCGATGTCTTCTTCTCTAGGACACGTCGAGAGGCAGCAAGCGTGCCGGTGTGTGAGCACCGAAGGTCAACCCGGCATGATGGAGCCCGGCCAGGTGTGTGCTCAGAGGCCCACCTAGATTCGAACTCCAGTTCCCGGAGGGGAGCGGTGGGAACAGGAGTGTGGACTGCGAGTCCAATCCTCACCTTACAAAAAGGCAAAATCATCCCCTTCCTCCCTTATCGGCGTCTGCACGGCTCCTCCTGGACTCAGGGATCCCATCGAAAGGACGTCCAGGTTGTGTCCTTCTCCCTGGCCCGATCGTTTCGAACCTCTCCAAGAAAAAGCGGTGACGTCGAGAGATCCGTCTTGAGTTCGGGACTGGGGCTTCCCCGGGGGCCCCGTGGTCAACGACCCCGTGCCCATGCAGGAGGCGTGGGTTTCGCACCCCCGGTCCGGGAAGAGCCCACACGCTACCCATACGCCTCGGTGATGGAGTCTGT
>NW_011397559.1:0-667 GCF_000754665.1 Bison bison bison | reverse complement strand
TCTAAATGCTCTGTGTCTCTTAGCTTGAGAAGTCGAGGTTTTTCTTGTCTAATAGTAAGGTAAAAAGCAAAAACTAGTGTTACTCTTTGACCTTTATTAATTTGCACAGTTTTGGTAGGCAGAGAGATCAAAACTTTAATTTCTCCAATATAATCAGAATCTACTACACCATACACCACCCAAATCCTTGAAAGAAAGCGAGCTACGCCCCAAGACAAATCTTACAATGTCCTCAGGTAGGGGGCCAGCCACTCCCGTTGGAATTGGAGTAACCTCGTCAAGGGTTAATATTGTTGCTAAATCCCCTTACCGTTTGGCTTTTCTCTTAGCCTGGGTGAGACCCCCCTGAGGGGGTTTTCTCCAAGGAGCACGCTCTGCATATTGTGCATGCAGTCTGTTTTAAAAGCTCCACTGTTTAAAAAACTTTTTATCTTTTTCAGGCTTAGGCAACACTTTGAGAGGCTTTGGGGGCAAAGTGGGAAACTCTTGGGCCCTGGAAGGCGCAAACGGAGGCGGCGGCTATCGCCCCAAATCAGAAAGTGGTGGATACATTTTTTTAAAAGTTTGCGCAGAGGGGGAGGTAGCTCGCCAGGGCGTCTGGCCACAGTGTCCTGTAAGTCCTCTCCTCTCTCCTCTGCTGATTTTTTCTTCCTTCTTCTCTTTAAAT
>NW_011397558.1:0-867 GCF_000754665.1 Bison bison bison | reverse complement strand
GTCGTAACTCGAGAATCCCGCCGCAACTCGAGAAAAACCACGTGGTTCACCGTCATCGCAAGATGAAGCCATTTCCCGCTACAGCGCCTCAGGAGAAGTCCCAGGTTAGTTATTGGAGGTCGAAACGTTACTTGGCACCCTTGATGCGACCCACAAAGTTCCCCGGCATCCCGGTCTCCCTCGAGAGGAGCACCGAGGTTTTCCGGCACCACTTCCTCAGAGCCACTTCTACCCTCCTGATCTGGACAGGAGGGTCGACTCCCCTGCTTTGTCTAGAAGGGGTTCCCGACCTCCAGTAGCACCTCAGGATGAGGCCGGTCTCACGACGACATTCCAGACGTGGCCTCGTGGGTGGTTCCACATTCCGAAGGACCCCGATTTCCCGGTCCCCTCTTCATAAGAACCCGATGCCCGGATACCTCTTCGAACTCCACCCTGTGAATGAAGTCAACACGAAGGGGTAGTGACTCGCCCGTGCATCGTTGGGAAAAACCCCCAGGTTCCAAATACCGCTCGACAAGTGGCCTGTCTCCCCGGGAACACCTCGAGAGGCAAGCGGAATTCCAGGCCTCAACCCAAGACGAGGGCTGACTCTCCTGTCCCAAGTCTGCAGGGACCCTGGAATCGGAGTCTGAAATCAGAGTAACCCTGAGGTTCCTGCCTCAACTGGAGATGAGGTCCTCTTCGAATGCACCAAACCCAGTGGAGTGCCGAGAGGCCCCTCCCACCTCCACTTTCCCTGACTTCTCAGAGCCACCATGAGAAGCCCCCTGAGGTCACCTGCACAAGTCAAGGGAAGCCAGGGTTTCCCGCCTCAACCCAAGAAAGACCTCGAGAGACCTTCTTCAACACGTCTCGAGGACAGAT
>NW_011397557.1:0-577 GCF_000754665.1 Bison bison bison | reverse complement strand
AAACTAATCCTCCATCTCAAATACATTCAGCATATAAGGGTTGAGGACCTCCACAGATGAAACACCACAGACCACATCGGTGAAGTTTTCTTGGATTTATTTATGTATACACTCAGCTTATAAACTTGGGAAAGAAAACTCTAGCAAAGTGAAATGAAACCCTCTGAGGGTTTACTCCCCTGTTTTATTTTAGAGAAACCAGCTAAATGTGTATTCCGTATAAATTCTCAGAAGAAATGTGTTTCAGAAATTACTTGATGAATGGTCTCTCACTACAAACGAGTATAATTGTATTGACTTTAATGAACTAGCCCTGAACTTCATTTCATCTTACTACAGAGGATATATTCAAAGCACATTGTTAAAAAGCAAGGGTAGTATCTAAATTTGCAGGAAAATACACACACACAAATACACACCAGTGACAAAGAGTAAGGACAAAATACACTGTGTGCAACACTTTCTCAAATTTTTCAGTGGCTCTTCCTTCCTTTCCCTTATGTCAGCTAAGGGATACATTTATGAAGGTCTTAGTTTATAGAATTTAGTTATGAAATTAGATTTTCATTCAAACAAC
>NW_011397556.1:0-601 GCF_000754665.1 Bison bison bison | reverse complement strand
AATGGACAAGTAAACTTCATTTCATTCATTTAATGACATGCTAGATAGCAATGAACATGAACTGCTACATGTAACAAGAAGGGTGAAATCTCCTAAGATCCAACAAAAGAAGTCAAATACACATTGTATGATTCTGTCTATGTGATGGTCAGAAACAGGTAAAACTGATCTATAGTGTTAGAAGACAGGAGAGGTACTTTTGCATTGGAGGCACCTGGCAGGGGCTCGAGGAGGACTTCCAGAACACTGGAAATGTACTATTTCTTGATCCTGGTGGTGATTGCCAAGATGTGTTCTTTTTATGAAAATTCACTGAGGTGTATACCTGTATATATGTAGGCAAATGCATATACTTTCCTATATGTATGCTATTTAAAATAAAACATGAAGGAGTAAAATTATTTAAAGTTTCTATTTTTAAGGTCATCCGTTACTAGTTTTTTTTTCCCTCTACAGCAAAGAAACAAGCATTTTCTTCCTTTTATTCCTTTGCCAGGCAAAACTGAAATCTTTCAAGCAAATTTTTATGTCATTTGTAAAATACATTTCTATTACTGCTTTTTTGTCCCCAGGTTTTGCTTTTCAACATCACATCCATTTT
>NW_011397555.1:0-596 GCF_000754665.1 Bison bison bison | reverse complement strand
ACACTCTACAATATCTGCCTATGAGAGTCTTGATTGAAGGCAGAGGAGAAGGGGACGACAGAGGATAAGATGGTTGGATGGCATCACTGATTCGATGGACATGAGTTTGAGCAAGCCCCTGGAGTTGGTGATGGACACGGAAGCCCGGCGTCCTGCAGGCCACGGGGTCCCAAAGAGTCAGACACGAACTGAGCAACTGAACGGAACTGAACTTACAATCGTTTCTCCAGGTGTTTTGGTTACCCGAGTTTCTATCCTGTGCTAAACTAAGTGACGACAGTGTACTGAAGAGCTGGGTCATTTCCAAATAATTAAAGTTCTGAAACATTCACGCCTTGAAAGGACCTCCCTTTTACACAGAAACAAAAGAGATTTTTGACTATCCAATAATAGTGTCTGGCACCATCCTGACATGTGAAACGTAAGAAAGCAATTTTTTTGTTTTGTTTGGTTCTGATCTTGGGGGTGTGTGTCTGTGTGTGTGTGTGTGTGTGTGGGCGCGTGTGCGGGGGAGTGGGGGGGGGGCGCTACTATTACTGATAGGTATGTTCACCAATCTGTCGAATGCCAATATAAAAGTCAGTTCTTGGTTGCTG
>NW_011397554.1:4987-5567 GCF_000754665.1 Bison bison bison | reverse complement strand
TCATCCTGAGGTGCGACCGGAAGGTCGGGAACCCCTTCCAGACAAAGCAGGGGAGTCGACCCTCCTGTGGAGATCAGGAGGGTAGAAGGGGCTCAGAGGAAGTGGTGCCGGAAAACCTCGGTGTTCCTCTCCAGGGAGACCGGGATGCCGGGGAACTTGGTGGGGGCGCATCAAGGGTGCCAAGTACCGTTTCGACCTCCAATTCCTAACGTGGGACTTCTCCTGAGACGCTGTAGCGGGAAAGGGCTTCATCTTGCGATGACGGGGGAACCACGTGGTCTTCCTCGAGTTGCGGCGGGATTTTCGAGTTACGACGGGGGATTCAGGATGCCTCTTGTGTTGTCCCAGGGAAGTCCAATCTTCCATTCGAGTTGCGAAGGAAAGCTGGGGATTGCTCTCGAGTGACTGCAGGGCCAATAGACCTCATCTAGGCTTGTGTCCAGAAGCCAATGTTCCTCTCCAGGGGCAACCGGGATCTCGGGGTGGCATTCCAGACGCACCCGGGGAGACAGGCATTCATCTCGAGTGGAAGCAAAGAACCCCGCTCTGGTCTCGAGTCGCGACGGGTATCTCTTGGAGC
>NW_011397554.1:0-745 GCF_000754665.1 Bison bison bison | reverse complement strand
ACAGGAGAGTCAGGCCTCGTCTTGGGTTGAGGCATGGAACTCCGCTTGCCTCTCGAGGTGTCCCCGGGGAGAGAGGCCACGTGTCGAGCTGGATTTGGAACCCGGGGGTCTTTTCCGGACGATGCACGGGCGAGTCACTGCCCCTTCGTGTTGACTTCATTCACAGGGTGGAGTTCGGAGAGGTGTCCGGGCATCGGGTTCTTATCAAGAGGGGACTGGGAACTCGGGGTGCTTCGCAATGTGGAAGCACCCACGAGGCCACGTCTGGAATGTCGTCGTGAGCACGGCCTCATCCTGAGGTGCGACCGGAAGGTCGGGAACCCCTTCCAGACAAAGCAGGGGAGTCGACCCTCCTGTGGAGATCAGGAGGGTAGAAGGGGCTCAGAGGAAGTGGTGCCGGAAAACCTCGGTGTTCCTCTCCAGGGAGACCGGGATGCCGGGGAACTTGGTGGGGGCGCAGTCAAGGGTGCCAAGTACCGTTTCGACCTCCAATTCCTAACGTGGGACTTCTCCTGAGACGCTGTAGCGGGAAAGGGCTTCATCTTGCGATGACGGGGAACCACGTGGTCTTCCTCGAGTTGCGGCGGGATTTTCGAGTTACGACGGGGAATTCAGGATGCCTCTTGTGTTGGCCCAGGGAAGTCCGATCTTGCATTCGAGTTGCGAAGGAAAGCTGGGGATTGCTCTCGAGTGACTGCAGGGCCAATAGACCTCATCTAGGCTTGTGTCCAGAAGCCAATGTTCC
>NW_011397553.1:0-672 GCF_000754665.1 Bison bison bison | reverse complement strand
TCAGCTACATGATCGACTTGAAGTCAGTGAGGGAGACTGAAGACGGTGGGTATGGGACTTGGTGTGGAGTGAGACTATCATGTTATCCATGTTCCTACAATGTGAGTGTTTGCAGAGGCTTCGTGGAAGCTGTTAATGGGAGGCAAGCTGAGGTCCCTAGAAGCTTGCACCTTTCTCTTCTCCCTATCCTAGCATGTACAGGTGCGAGCCATCCCCAGTCCCACAGCAAGCTGATCTTTCCTTTAAGTACCAACCCTACTTTTTGAACACAGTGATTCATTAAGAAGTATTACCTTGACATCACTGGTAAAACGTGGCTCCTGGGGTGGATGAGTGTGGGTGTGCAAGGGTGTGCATGATTCACCTGTGGGGGTCCACACCCGTCTCCTCTGTCTTTCTTCAGGGTAAAGGGCACATCATTCCTCACCAGTCCATTGGTTCTGGGACTTTGAACAGGGAGGACTCAGCCACAGGCTGGTCACCAGGAGCCTTAATTTTCTCAACTGGTTGTCAGGCCACAACTGCCCAGAATCAAACAGGATTGTTGAGGTGGACTAGTTTTTGTCCTGCATACAGTTGATGCTTGATGTTGGAGTTCTTGGCTGCTCATGGGAAGGTTCGGGTCCTGGTCAGCCCAGAGGTGACATTCCTCATGTTGCCACCAGATCATCA
>NW_011397552.1:0-561 GCF_000754665.1 Bison bison bison | reverse complement strand
ATTAACTAAGTCAACTAATGGGTAACCAGTATAAACCATTGGTCCTTCCTATTTAGAGGACTCTTACTGTTCGCTCCTGGGGAAGGCAGTTTCCTCGCTCTGGGGAGGCCAGGCCTGGAGCAGGGAGGGTGAGTGGAGAGGGAGGGTGAGTGGAGCAGGGAGGGTGAGTGGAGCAGGGCCACCCTCTGAGCTCCAACAATATGGTCCTGCTCAGGTTGTGCAGGGACCGGGCTTAGCCAGAAAGCACATGCGTGATGATCGTCATGTCGGTGCTGGTGCCCCCACCAGAGCCTGCCCAACGTTTCTGGTTCCAGCCTCTGCCCTTTCCCAGCCAGGACCACCATGCCTTTCCCAATAGCTTTTGTATGGGTTTTTGCTTGATTTCTGTTCTAATTTACAAACAAGAATGCTGACTTCACTGAACAAGTTCCACCCCTTAGGGAGGGGCTTGGGGACACCTGCTCTGTCCAGCACTGCCTGAGGCTCTGCTGGGCGCCCGCTCAGTGGGTACACGAGATTGAGCAGAGTAAGGAGGGGGCTGGAAGCTGCCTAGCAGCAAAT
>NW_011397551.1:0-532 GCF_000754665.1 Bison bison bison | reverse complement strand
GAGGTCACCTGCACAAGTCGAGGGAAGCCAGGGATTCCTGCCTAAACCCGAGAAAGGCCTCGAGAGACCTTGTTCCACACGTCTCGAGGCCAGGTTCCCCTACCATGACTCGAGAGCAATGACGCGCTCCCCCTCGCCACTCACATGGCGACCCGACTTCCCTGGCGCCCCACGAGAGGCTCACTGACCTCGCCGTCGTACCTCGTGAGAAACCGCACCCTGGGGCCGCCGCTCGAGAACCACCCCGAGACTCCCCCGTCATCGCGGAGATGAGGGCCTTCGTCTCCTGCATGGCCTAGAGGCCAACCTCGCGACCTCTCTCCAAACGCCTCAGGAGGCTTGACTCCCTTTAGTCCACCCAGTGAGCTCCACGAGATACGCGTCGCGACTCGAGAGCAGAGCGGGGTTCTCTGCTTCCACTCGAGATGAATGCCTGTCTCCCCGGGTGCGTCTGGAATGCAACCCCGAGATCCCGGTCGCCCCTGGAGAGGAACATTGGCTTCTGGACACAAGCCTAGATGAGGTCTATTAG
>NW_011397550.1:0-615 GCF_000754665.1 Bison bison bison | reverse complement strand
GGGGAAGACGCTTGAGAGTCCCTTGGACAGCAAGGAAATCCAACCAGTCCATCCTAAAGGAAATCAGTCCTGAATATTCATTGGAAGGACTGATGCTGAAGCTGAAACTCCAACACTTTGGCCTCCTGATGCGAAGAACTGACTCACTGGAAAAGACCCTGATGTTGGGAAAAATTGAAGGCAGAAGGAGAAGGGGATGACAGAGGATGAGATGATTGAAAGGCATCACCAACTCGATGGACATGAGTTTGAGCAAGCTCTGGGAGTTGGTGATGGACAGGGAAGCCTGGCATACTATAGTCCATGGAGTCACAAAGTGTCAGACACAACTGAGTGACTGAACTGAACTGAAAGGTTTATCCACAGCAGTTTGAATCTTTTGCCTGTTAGTGAATTTGCTGGTTAATAGTTAAATGAAGAAAAGAGTTGGTAAATAATAGATATTTTGCATTTGGGAAGGTTGCAGGAAGAGAAGAAACATTGACCAATATGACTGTTTACTCTAGAGAATCCGAATAAGCTTCCACTAACTCCTCTTAGAAGAACATGAAAGCTTTTATCTGTAGTATATAGAGTAATTCTATTTCATGTGCACTTTAGCAAATCAAATGATAG
>NW_011397549.1:0-538 GCF_000754665.1 Bison bison bison | reverse complement strand
CGTAATCACACAGCTGATCAGGCACGAGTCACGCAGCTCGAGCAGGGATTAAGCATGCAGCTGTAGCAAGCGCTAATCCCTTCGATTCAGCAGACCTGATCACGTGACTGAGCAGGCCCTGATCACGTGGCTGAGCATGCACTGATCACGTGACTGAGCATGCACTGATCACGTGACTGAGAGGCACTGATCACGTGACTGAGAGGCACTGATCACGTGACTGAGCATGCACTGATCACGTGACTGAGAGGCGACTGATCACGTGACTGAGAGGCGCTGATCACGTGACTAGGGGCGCTGATCACGTGACTGAGAGGCGCTGATCACGTGGCTACTCATGCACTGATCACGTGCTTCAGGAGGCAATAATCAAAGAGCTGAGCAGGCACTAATCACTTGGCTAAGAGGGCACTATTCACGGAGAGGAGCAGGAAATCGTCAAGGAGCTGAGCAAACTGTAATGAAGTGGTTAAGCAGACTCTAAACACGTGACGCAGCAGGCTCTACACCCGGGACTGAGCAGACACAATTTGGGCAG
>NW_011397548.1:0-829 GCF_000754665.1 Bison bison bison | reverse complement strand
GAGAGCAATCCCCAGCTTTCCTTCGCAACTTGAATGGAAGATTGGACTTCCCTGGGCCAACACAAGAGGCATCCTGAATTCCCCGTCGTAACTCGAGAATCCTGCCGCAACTCGAGAAAATCCACGTGGTCCCCGTCATCGCAAGATGAAGCCCTTTCCCGCTACAGTGTCTCAGGAGAAGTCCCACGTTAGGTATTGGAGGTCGAACCGGTACTTGGAACCCTTGATGCGACCCACAAAGTTCCCCGACATCCCGGTCTCCCTCGAGAGGAACACCGAGGTTTTCCGGCACCACATCCTCTGAGCCCCTTCTACCCTCCAGAACTGGACAGGAGGGTCGACTCCCCTGCTTTGTCTGGAAGGGGTTCCCGACCTTCCGGTCGCACCTCAGGATGAGGCCGGTCTCACGACGACATTCCAGACGTGGCCTCGTGGGTGGTTCCACATTCCGAAGGACCCCGATTTCCCGGTCCCCTCTTGATAAGAACCCGATGCACGGACACCTCTTCGAACTCCACCCTGTGAATGAAGTCAACACGAAAGGGAAGTGACTTGCCTGTGCATCGTCGGGAAAAGACCCCCAGGTTCCAAATACCGCTCGACAAGTGGCCTGTCTCCACGGGAACACCTCGAGAGGCAAGCGGAGTTCCATGCCTCAACCCAAGACGAGGCCTGACTCTCCTGTCCCAAGTCTGCAGGGATCTTGCGATCAGAGTCTGAAGTCAGAGGAACCCTGAGGTTCCTGCCTCAACTGGAGATGAGGCCCTCTTCCAATGCACCAAACCCAGTGGAGTGCCGAGAGGACCCTCCCACCTCCAGTTTCCCTGAC
>NW_011397547.1:0-777 GCF_000754665.1 Bison bison bison | reverse complement strand
TCTCCGAACTCCACCCTGTGAATGAAGTCAACACGAAGGGGCAGTGACTCGCCCGTGCATCGTCCGGAAAAGACCCCCAGGTTCCAAATACCGCTCGACAAGTGACCTCTCTCCCCGGGGACACCTCGAGAGGCAAGCGGAGTTCCATGCCTCAACCCAAGACGAGGCCTGACTCTCCTGTCCCCAGTCTGCAGGGACCCTGCGATCGGAGTCTGAAATCAGAGGAATCCTGAGGTTCCTGCCTCAACTGGAGATGAGGCCCTCTTCCAATGCACCAAACCCCGTGGGGTCCCGAGAAGCCCCCCCCCCACCTCCAGTTTCCCTGACTTCTCAGAGCCACCATGAGAAGCCCCCTGAGGTCACCTGCACAAGTCGAGGGAAGCCAGGGTTTCCTGCCTCAACCCGAGAAAGACCTCGAGAGACCTTCTTCAACACGTCTCGAGGCCAGGTTCCCCTACCATGACTCGAGAGCAATGACGCGCTCCCCCTCGCCACTCGCATGGAGACCCGACTTCCCTGGCGCCCCACGAGAGGCTCACTGAGCTCGCCGTCGTACCTCGTGAGAAACCGCACCCTGGGGCCGCCGCTCGAGAACCACCCCGAGACTCCCCCGTCATCGCGGAGATGAGGGCCTTCGTCTCCTGCATGGCCTAGAGGCCAACCTCGCGACCTCTCTCCAAACGCCTCAGGAGGCTTGACTCCCTTTAGTCCCACCCAGTGAGCTCCAAGAGACTACCCGTCGCCACTCGAGAGCAGAGCGGGGTTCTTTGCTTCCAC
>NW_011397546.1:0-690 GCF_000754665.1 Bison bison bison | reverse complement strand
CCACCTTATCTCAATGCCCTGGATAGAACCTTGCTTGAGAGCCATTAATTTTAGCATCCTCTGTCATGGTAAAAGACTGGAAAATTTCGAATTCAGCAAGTTCTGTCTTATTTTTTAATATTTTCTCTTAAATATATTTTTTTAAATTTCCCTTTATATTTTACTATAGGCAGCAAGAAGAAACCAGGAAGCACTTTTGGCTGTTTGGCTGGAAATCTCCTTAGCTAGATATCTCAATTAATTAAGTACAGTTTCTCCTTCCTGGTACATTTCTACTTTTCATAAACTGCAGATATAGTGGACTTTTCTCTACACATTCCCCAGGCTCTTTTTTCCTGCCTCTACTTTCTGCCAGACATCCTGGGTGCATCCCTGTGATCCCACTTAGAACGTGTTTGCTCAGTGAGATAACGGAGATCGAATCCCTGGCTTCAGTGCTTCTGCTGGCCAGAGCATATGTACCTTTCTCTAACACCTTCATGTTTTTGCTATCCAACTTCCATCACCTGGCTAGGTCAATTCCGGAAGCTCATACTCACAAGCACACTGGCAGGGACTTCTATGCCCATGTGTGCACACACATGTGCGTGTACACAGTAACATCCCTGAGAGGAAACGCACACGTGCAGAACTACAAGCTTTCTTCTCTAGGAATATGAATTTTGGTAAGTACCTTTGTGCTCACAAACA
>NW_011397545.1:0-651 GCF_000754665.1 Bison bison bison | reverse complement strand
TGCGAATGCGGAGGGGCGTCGCGGGCCGCGCGGAGGCAACCCAGGTCTGCAGCGGGAGTCGGGGCCCGGGCCACCCGCTCCCCGGCGGCCCGGGAGGGGGCTGGGGGCGTGCGGGGGGGATCCAAGAATCGGGACGCGCGGCGGGGGCTAAAGGACCTCTTCGGGTAGGCAAAAGCCTCGAGCACCCGGGATTCCCAGGTGGTCTCCCATCCAAGATACTAACCAGGCCCGACCCTGCTTAGCTTCCGAGATCAGACGAGATCGGGCGCCTTCAGGCTGAGACGGTGGCGGTTGGCTCGGGGCGCCCTAAGAGCCTTGCGCTTCGCCTCCCTTTCGCTCTGCCCTGCAGGTCGGGCCAACGGGCCGCACCTCTCGTCGCGGGGCATGCTGTACTTGAGCCGCACGACCCGCGACCGGACTCCAGCCTGCTGACGCCGGCCCGCCCCACCCCCCACCCCCCGAACACCGCCAACACCAGACCAGCAAGCGCCTGGCCGGGCCCGGGGGCCCGAGGGGCTTCCAGGACCCCCCATTGACCGGGAGGGCGTGCGTGCGTGCGTGCGCGCGGGGCCTGGGGGCTGGGCTGAGGGGTGCGGAGGTCTCGGCGCCCTCCCACCCGCGGCCACTCCAGACCCGGCCGCGCTCGCTGAG
>NW_011397544.1:0-609 GCF_000754665.1 Bison bison bison | reverse complement strand
CTGATGCTGGGAGGGATTGGGGGCAGGAGGAGAAGGGGACGACAGAGGATGAGATGGCTGGATGGCATCACTGACTCGATGGACGTGAGTCTCAGTGAACTCCCGGAGTTGGTGATGGGCAGGGAGGCCTGGCGTGCTGCCATTCATGGCGTTGTAAAGAGTTGGACATGACTGAGTGACTGAACTGAACTTGGAAAGATCTCCTGAAAATGGAAATGCAACCCACTCCACTAATTTTGCCTGGAGAGTCCCATGGATAGAGATATCTGGAGGGCTACAGTCCATAGGGTGGCAAAGAGTTGGACACAAGTGAAGTGACTTAGCACAAACATGTTACCAGTTTGTTTACTATAATGATCAACTCTGAGATTGGAACAAAAGAATGGTTTCAGTGTGGAACCATCTTTAGAAGTGAAGGGAAGTTTGTGTCAAAAATATTGAACATCCTCTGGCTAAAACAATGAATCTAGAAGGTGTTCAGTTCAATCGCTCAGTCCTGTCTGACTCTCTGTGACCCCATGGACTGCATCACACCAGGGCTCCCTGTCCATTACCAACTCCCAGAGTTTACCAAACTCATGTCCATTTAGTCAGTGATGCCATCCAACA
>NW_011397543.1:0-581 GCF_000754665.1 Bison bison bison | reverse complement strand
GACAGAAATATAGATCAATGGAACAAAATAGAAAGCCCAGAGATAAATCCACGCACATATGGACACCTTATCTTTGACAAAGGAGGCAAGAATATACAATGGATTAAAGACAATCTCTTTAACTAGTGGTGCTGGGAAATCTGGTCAACCACTTGTAAAAGAATGAAACTAGAACACTTTCTAACACCATACACACAAAAATAAACTCAAAATGGATTAAAGATCTAAACATAAGACCAGAAACTATAAAACTCCTAGAGGAGAACATAGGCAAAACACTCTCTGACATTCATCACAGCAGGATCCTCTATGACCCACCTCCCAGAATATTGGAAATAAAAGCAAAAATAAACAAATGGGACCTAATTAAACTTAAAAGCTTCTGCACATCAAAGGAAACTATTAGCAAGGTGAAAAGACAGCCTTCAGAATGGGAGAAAATAATAGCAAATGAAGCAACTGACAAACAACTAATCTCAAAAATATACAAGCAACTCCTACAGCTCAACTCCAGAAAAATAAACGACCCAATCAAAAAATGGGCCAAAGATCTAAATAGGCATTTCTCCAAAGAAGACATA
>NW_011397542.1:0-740 GCF_000754665.1 Bison bison bison | reverse complement strand
CCTGACTCTCCTGTCCCAAGTCTGCAGGGACCTTGCGATCGGAGTCTGAAGTCAGAGGAACCCTGAGGTTCCTGCCTCAACTGGAGATGAGGCCCTCTTCCAATGCACCAAACCCAGTGGAGTGCCGAGAGGCCCCTCCCACCTCCAGTTTCCCTGACTTCTCAGAGCCACCATGAGAAGACCCCTGAGGTCACCTGCACAAGTCGAGGGACCCGAGGGTGTCCTGCCTCAACCCGAGAAAGACCTCGAGAGACCTTCTTCAACACGTCTCGAGGCCAGATTCCCCTACTATGACTTGAGAGCAATGACGCGCTCCCCCTCGCCATTCGCATGGAGACCCGACTTCCTTGGGGCCCCACGAGAGACTCACTGACCTCTCCGTGGTACCTCGCGAGAGACCGCACACTGGGGCCTCCGCTCGAAAACAACCCCGAGCCTCCCCCGTCATCGCGACTTGAGGGCCTTCGTCTCCTGTATGGCCTAGAGACCAATCTCTCGACCTCTCTCCAAACGCCTCAGGAGGCTTGACTCCCTTTAGTCCACCCAGTGAGCTCCAAGAGATACCCGTCGCGACTCGAGAGCAGAGCGGGGTTCTTTGCTTCCACTCGAGATGAATGCCTGTCTCCCCGGGTGCGTCTGGAATGCAACCCCGAGATCCCGGTCGCCCCTGGAGAGGAACATTGGCTTCTGGACACAAGCCCAGATGAGGTGTGTTGGCCCTGCAGTCACTCGAGAGCAAT
>NW_011397541.1:0-573 GCF_000754665.1 Bison bison bison | reverse complement strand
TAGCTGACTGTGTGGTTTACCTCATTTCTCAGCTAGCAGCCTGGAGAGCATTGGTATGATGTGGCAGGCACATGCAGAGACTCACAGTGAAATGGATCACCTCAGATCTAATCAGAAATATACATGAGCCCACAACTTGTATAATACATGCCAGTCTGCTGTTATTCCCTTCTGCCCACCCATAGTTTCATCAAATGAGAATGCCACAGGAGAATCCTACTCAAGAGAAACATGGATAACATCAGTCATCCTAGAAAATGACATTTATGCATTCAAATAAATAATTACTGCAACTTGTCATTCTTGCTGTTAAGGCTTATACATGGTGTTTTGGTCTTTTTCAGTCAAAAAATACTATAGAGCCTACAGACTACAAGCAAAAAGAAATCTACAGATTGATTTTAATGACCTTACTAAATTTTCAACAGTCTTAGCTTAGTGAGATAAAAGCTGGAGTGACAGAGCATGAAGTGTTTTCAAACAGAGTTGTATTGTTCAAGGCCGTGGGCTGTTTTAGTCTTTGGGGAGTTGGAGGAGAAGTGGAGAAGTGCATATTAGGCATTTTAGAACACT
>NW_011397540.1:0-918 GCF_000754665.1 Bison bison bison | reverse complement strand
GCATGGCCTAGAGGCCAACCTCGCGACCTCTCTCCAAACGCCTCAGGAGGCTTGACTCCCTTTAGTCCACCCAGTGAGCTCCAAGAGATACCCGTCGCGACTCGAGAGCAGAGCGGGGTTCTTTGCTTCCACTCGAGATGAATGCCTGTCTCCCCGGGTGCGTCTGGAATGCAACCCCGAGATCCCGGTCGCCCCTGGAGAGGAACATTGGCTTCTGGACACAAGCCTAGGATGAGGTCTATTGGCCCTGCGGTCACTCGAGAGCAATCCCCAACTTTCCTCCGCAACTCGAATGGAAGATTGGACTTCCCTGGGCCAACACAAGAGGCATCCCGAATTCCCCGTCGTAACTCGAGAATCCCGCCGCAACTCGAGAAAAACCACGTGGTTCCCCCGTCATCGCAAGATGAAGCCCTTTCCCGCTACAGCGTCTCAGGAGAAGTCCCACGTTAGGAATTAGAGGTCGAAAAGGTACTTGGCACCCTTAATGCGCCCCCACAAAGTTCCCCGGCATCCCGGTCTCCCTGGAGAGGAACACCGAGGTTTTCCGGCACCACTTCCTCTGAGCCCCTTCTACCCTCCTGATCTCCACAGGAGGGTCGACTCCCCTGCTTTGTCTGGAAGGGGTTCCCGACCTTCCGGTCGCACCTCAGGATGAGGCCGGTCTCACGACGACATTCCAGACGTGGCCTCGTGGCTGCATCCACATTGCGAAGCACCCCGATTTCCCGGTCCCCTCTTGGTAAGAACCCGATGCCCGGACACCTCTCCGAACTCCACCCTGTGAATGAAGTCAACACGAAGGGGCAGTGACTCGCCCGTGCATCGTCCGGAAAAGACCCCCAGGTTCCAAATACCGCTCGACAAGTGGCCTCTCTCCCCGGGGACATCTCGAGAGGCAAGCGGAGTTCCATGCCT
>NW_011397539.1:0-654 GCF_000754665.1 Bison bison bison | reverse complement strand
ATAAACTATGAACACTAATTACACTCGAAATATCTGCCTATGAGAGTCTTGATTGAAGGCAGAGGAGAAGGGGACGACAGAGGATAAGATGGTTGGATGGCATCACTGATTCGATGGACATGAGTTTGAGCAAGCCCCTGGAGTTGGTGATGGACACGGAAGCCCGGCGTCCTGCAGGCCACGGGGTCCCATAGAGTCAGACACGACTGAGCAACTGAACGGAACTGAGCTTACAATCGTTTCTCCAGGTGTTTTGGTTACCCGAGTTTCTATCCTGTGCTAAACTAAGTGAATACAGTGTACTGAAGAGCTGGGTCATTTCCAAATAAATTAAAGTTCTGAAACATTCACGCCTTGAAAGGACCTCCCTTTTACACAGAAACAAAAGAGATTTGTGACTATCCAATAATAGTGTCTGGCACCATCCTGACATGTGAAACGTAAGAAAGCAATTTTTTCTTTATTTTGTTCTGATCTTGGTGTGTGTGTGTGTGTGTGTGTGTGTGCGTGTGGGCGTGCGAGGGCGGGGGGAGGGGGGGGCCACTACTATCTCTGATAGGTATGTTCAGCAATCTGTCGAATGACCAATAATAAAAGTCAGTTCTTGGTTGCTAGGAAGGGAAATGTATGACTTAGTAATTAAAAGAGGTATGT
>NW_011397538.1:0-655 GCF_000754665.1 Bison bison bison | reverse complement strand
GAATCGCGTGGGGGGGGATCGCGGCTCTTTCGTGGCAGCCTCCGGGGGAGAGATCTCCCGGCTCCTCTCCCTTCCTCTGCGGCCGGGGTCGCGTCGCGTCGCGTCGCTCGGCGGCGGAGGCTCCGGGCCGAGCTCGGGCGTTTGGGCGGCCGGCGCTGTGGCGTCCCCGGCGGCCGGCGACAGCGACCCGTCCTCGGGACGTTCGAGCCGGTTGTCGGGAGCCACCTGGCGGCCGCTTGTATATTGTCCCTCCCCCCTCCGGAGCTTCGGCGAGCCCTTCAGGAGGGTTGTGACTCAGCCGCCGGGCCCGAGGCAGAGCTCTCAGACACCGGCTATGCTGGCGGCGACAGTCCCGGTGGCGCCGAGGCCTAGGGACGTCCTGCTGTCGCCGGAGATTGGTTCTCTAGGTTTTCTGAGGAGGGTGATCGTCGCGGCGCTCCGGGGCCGGGCTCTGGGGTGGCCGGACCGGGTCGACCAGCATCTCCCCGTGCCCCTGTGGCCGCGGAGAAGGACCGGCCGGACCCTCCCTGGGCCGGGCCGCCGCGGTGGGCAGGGAGAGGGTCTTCCCTGCCCGGAGCGCCTGGACTCGGGCTCGGCGGTCCGGACTCCTCCTGGGCCGCCCTCAGGAGCGTTTGCTTCGCCCTCGGCCCCGCTC
>NW_011397537.1:0-552 GCF_000754665.1 Bison bison bison | reverse complement strand
GTGGATCTTTAAGGATCATCTTAAAGGATCATCTCAGAAGGGTCTTCTGAGTAAGCAAGTAAGATACACAATCAGAGCTGCCAAACAGAGCTGTGACTTTCTTGAGGCGTTTGTCTACTCTGGACATTATATTCTATATTTACTACTTGTGTTTTTTTTATTTCCTGATGTCTGTAAGCTCCATAAGGTTGAGTTTGCTTCATTCACCACTGGGTCATCAGGTCCCACAATACTATCTGGCACATATTGGGTCTTTAATTTTAAGTAAAGTATTGAATACCAGATTACAAGATCCTTGAGAACAGTAAATTGTGTATGTTCCACATCATAACCTAAAATGTCATATAGTATGAGATTGATAGATATATGTTCATGTATTTTTTTGTTGTGGTTGACGATAAAAAATAACAGGGTGCCTCTTGAGGCAGACAGTACCTGTAGGTATCCTTTGAGGGGGAAAATTAAAAATTAAGCGAGCACTTCCAACCTGTGAGAAAGAGGGCAGACAGTTTCTTTGAATCAGATCTGCTAAAACTCGCATGGAGTATTGCC
>NW_011397536.1:0-648 GCF_000754665.1 Bison bison bison | reverse complement strand
CTATAAACTAATGCTAGAGAAAAACAACATTTCAGAAGGGACATCTGGGAAGTGTAAAACAGTTCTTATGGGCAGCAGCTAACCAAATTAAAAAAAGAAGACTTTTCTCATTATCGCACGTTCTCTAAAATACATAAAAAATGTACTCTCTTCCAAGGTAAATAAATGTAAACCCTATGTTTATATTGTTTCATTGTTTTGAAATAGGCAGCATTCATATATCTCCCGTTTAAAAAGAAAATGAAAAGTAAAGCTCATAGTTGCTGCTTTCTTTAGAGTTGACAAAGGATCAGTAAGTGGCCAAATCGAAACTTATGTTGTCTGAATTCCATCCCAGTGGTTTTAAGTATGGTTGTATGTTTTATGATCAGGTTGTACGTAAAATGAATAAACAAAGACTTTTGCAGGGGTGGAGGCCTGGGGGAGGTAAGTAGATGCAATACTCAATTACCATGTATTACCGGTTAACATGGATGGTTTCAAAATGGGTTCATCCAGAAAGAGACCAGTTTTAACAACTCCCTGGGAGAGTGTTGGGTCTCGGTGAAGTTCCTGAGCTACCAGGGAAGCCCTAAAGACTTTCTATTGGTGGTTATAACATTGAATGAAAGAAAGATGGGATTAAAGAGAGCCCGACACTTTATCCCT
>NW_011397535.1:0-864 GCF_000754665.1 Bison bison bison | reverse complement strand
CCGTGGGCGTGGCCGAGGCCGCGGCCGCGGGGCTGGGGGTGGGTGTGGCTGAGGGGCTGGCCAGAGCGGGTGTGGAGCCGAGGGCCACGGCGGAGGTGGCGGTGGTGGATGGAGCCGCGGGCCCGGCGGATGTGGCCTCGGTGGTGGCGGGCGCGGAGCTGGGGGCTCCCGTCCCGACCGAGGAGGGAGGGAGGGTCGTGGATGTGTGCAGCGCGGCGGAGACCGGGAGGGGTGAGGTGAATGCGGAAGTGAGGGTGCTCCCGCCGGGGTAGATGGTGGAAGAGGTGAGGGCCGGAGCGCTGGGCCGTGCGGTGGGCATGGGTGTGGTCACCGGGAGGGTGCTAGCAGCCCCGGTGGTGTGCGCGGCGGCGGCAGAGGGCAGAGTGGCCGTGAGGGAGGTGGCCGGGGCTGCGGTGTCCCTGGGAGTGGCGAGCTGCGTGGTGGAGCCGGTGGGCGTGCTGGCGGGAGGCGAGGGGCCGGCCGTGGTGTGGGTGGTGGGGAGTGTGGTCATGTCGGTGGGCAGAGGGCTGGTGTGCGGGGGTGGAGGCGGAGGCGGGCTCTGTGCTGGGGGCAGGTGGAGGGGAGCGAGGCACCCCCGTGGACGCGGTGGGGCTACTGGTGGCCACGGGAGTGGAGGTGGTGGACGCGGGAGCGATAGAGTGTGCTGCTGGGCGTGGCGGAGGATGTGACTGACGGCGGAGAGGGCACCCCCGTGGCGACAGGCTGGCTAGCGGTGTCACTGGGAGGAGGCCCCGTGGTGGTGGGGTGCGGGGGCGGCACACTGGCGCTGGGGGCAGGTGGGCTGGCACCCTCGGCCGGAGTGGTACTGGCCCTGGTGCTGCCGGGGGCCGGGGAGGAGGCGCC
>NW_011397534.1:0-711 GCF_000754665.1 Bison bison bison | reverse complement strand
CCCAGCTCTTCAGTACACTGTCGTCACTTAGTTAGCACAGGATAGAAACTCGGGTAACCAAACACCTGGAGTAAACGATTGTATGTTCAGTTCAGTTCAGTGGCTCAGTCGTGTCTGACTCTTTGGGACCCCGTGGCCTGCAGGACGCTGGGCTTCCGTGTCCATCACCAACTCCCAGGGGCTTGCTCAAACTCATGTCCATCGAATCAGTGATGCCATCCAACCATCTTAGCCTCTGTCGTCCCCTTCTCCTCTGCCTTCAATCAAGACTCTCATAGGCAGATATTTTCGAGTGTAATTAGTGTTCATAGTTTCTCTAAAAGCTCATATCACATTTAATTTTTCGTTTTGTTCCTGTTCTTTCGAGGTACTTTCTTGTTGACAAGCTTGTGACAGATATAACGATACAGCAGTTTTACCTTAGAACAAACCGAGGCACTATGAACATTTTGTGCTTCATGTTGATGACTCTTAGACATGTCTACAGTAGAGGAGCAAAACAAACTACTAGATATTTAATATTGACTAGTTCCCAGTTCACGGGACTCTGACATTCCCTGAGGTCAAAGTTTTCTTGTATTGGAAGCAGTTGGGTTTGCAAGGGCTGCCTTGTCTTGAGACCATTGAAATAAGAACTCAGAACTTGAGCACTATTATCAAAAATCACAAGGCTCACACTGACACAGACATCAATCCAGACAGACAAGACAA
>NW_011397533.1:0-508 GCF_000754665.1 Bison bison bison | reverse complement strand
ACCTATGTCAGCTTCTGTAGTTGTAGTGTGTGTGTGTGTGTGTGTGTGTGTGTGTGTGTGTGTGTATGCTATAGCATAAATCTAAATCTGGCTTACATGTACCTCTAGATTTTTTCCTTAAAAGATAAGCCCATTAATAACTTCAACACTTAGAAGAAGAATCAAAGTAAATGTAAGGGCTTAGTGATCTCTGGGAATATGTAATGGAGAAACCTAGGGATATTTTGTTTTTGAAGCAATAGATTTGTCATTGAAATTTGATTTTAAGAAGATAACATTATTCCCCTCTGAGAATAAAATTTAAAGGGCCCCTCATAGGATGAAGTTTGAAGGAGCTGATTATGGCACACATACTATTAAGGGTAGCACTTGCTGAGGATTATTCATTACCGAGATATTTTAATATACACTCTTCTTTTTCCAAGTTGTAAGATGCAGCCTACAGAATCTAAAGACTTGATTTAATCCACTCAGAAGATTTGGGGCAGGTTAGAGTTAATCCTGTCAG
>NW_011397532.1:0-586 GCF_000754665.1 Bison bison bison | reverse complement strand
GCCTGCATTTTTGCACATCCTTTCTTCATTCTACACAGAGAGAGCCAAAAGTGGCTAAAATTAATTATGTCAGCATTCGCTCCTATTCATCTGATGGATACCATCTCTTAACATTAGAACAGGCACTGAAAATGGTAAAGATGAAGCCTTTCCTGTGCCCTGTATTCCCACAGGTGTATTCCATATAAGAGCATGTGTGTGTGTGTGATATACATGTATACACGTCCAGGATTGATCTCAAAATCCTGGATCAGTTCGCACTGGTGACTCCAGAATATAAGAATGGACCACAGAGTCAGTAAAAAAAAGAAAAAAAAAGGACTATCTTTAGACATAAATGAACTCTCAGATTATAAATAGCATCTACAATGCACTTAATTCTTAAAGCTGAATAAGATAAGCAACTTCCTTCCCTTTCAGACTACCCTTGGGGTAATCATTCATCTTTATGCATCACAAGTATTAATTAACTCTATTATTCTAGTTTGTTACTCCTTGGTATGTCAAATATACAAATTATCCACTCATTAACAGCTAATAGAATGAAAACTCTTGGATTTCAGAGAGCCTTTGCAAAGTTTTTTTT
>NW_011397531.1:0-800 GCF_000754665.1 Bison bison bison | reverse complement strand
GCTACAGCGTCTCAGGAGAAGTCCCACGTTAGGAATTGGAGGTCGAAAGGGCACTTGGCGCCCTTGATGCGACCCACAAAGTTCCCCGAAATCCCGGTCTCCCTCGAGAGGATCACTGAGGTTTTCCGGCACCCCCTCCTCTGAGCCCTTTCTCCCCTCCTGATCTGGACAGGAGGGTCGACTCCCCTGCTTTGTCTGGAAGGGGTTACCGACCTTCCAGTCGCACCTCAGGCTGAGGCCGGTCTCACGAAGACATTCCAGACGTGGCCTCGTGGGTGGTTCCACGTTCCTTAGGTCCCCGATTTCCCGGTCCCCTCTTGAGAAGTACCCGATGCCCGGACACCTCTCCGAACTCCACCCTGTGAATGAAGTCCACACGAAGGGGCAGTTTTTTCGTGCACCGTTCGGAAAAAACCCCAGGTTCCAAATACAACTCGACAAGCGGCCTCTCTCCCCGGGGACATCTCGAGAGGCAAGCGGAGTTCCATGCCTCAACCCAAGACGAGGCCTGACTCTCCTGTCCCCAGTCTGCAGGGACCCTGCGATCGGAGTCTGAAATCAGAGGTACCCTGCGGTTCCTGCCTCAACTGGAGATGAGGCCTTCTTCCAATGCACCAAACCCAGTGGGGTCCCGAGAGGCCCCTCCCACCTCCAGTTTCCCTGGCTTCTCAGAGCCACCATGAGAAGCTCCCTGAGGTCACGTGCACAAGTCGAGGGAACCCAGGGTTTCCTGCCTCAACCCGAGAAAGACCTCGAGAGACCTTCTTCAACGCGTCTCGAGGCCAGATTCCCCTACCATG
>NW_011397530.1:0-657 GCF_000754665.1 Bison bison bison | reverse complement strand
GGGATCTCAGGGTTGCATTCCAGACACACCCGGGGAGACAGGCATTCATGTCGAGTGGAAGCAAAGAACCCCGCTGTGCTCTCGAGTCGCGACGGGTATCTCTTGGAGCTCACTGGGTGGACTAAAGGGAATCAAGCCTCCTGAGGCGTTGGAGAGAGGTCGAGAGATTGGTCTCTAGGCCATACAGGAGAAGAAGGCCCTCAACTCGCAATGATGGGAGAGTCTCAGCGTTGCTCTCGAGCGGCGGCCACAGTGTGCGTTTTCTCCTTAGGTACGACGGCGAGGTCAGTGAGCCTCTCGTGGGGCGCCAGGGAAGTCGGGTCTCCATGCGAGTGGCGAGGGGGAGCGCGTCATTGCTCTCGAGTCATGGTAGGGGAATCTGGCCTCGAGACGTGTTGAAGAAGGTCTCTCGAGGTCTTTCTCGGGTTGAGGCAGAAACCCTGGCTTCCCTTGACTTGTGCAGGTGACCTCAGGGAGCTTCTCATGGTGGCTCTGAGAAGTCAGGGAAACTGGAGGTGGGAGGGGCCTCTCGGGACTCCACTGGGTTTGGTGCATTGGAAGAGGGCCTCATCTCCAATTGAGGCAGGAACCTCAGGGTTCCTCTGACTTCAGACTCCGATCGCAAGGTCCCTGCAGACTTGGGACAGGAGAGTCAGG
>NW_011397529.1:0-788 GCF_000754665.1 Bison bison bison | reverse complement strand
TCCCTCGAGAGGAACACCGAAGTTTTCCGGCACCACTTCCTCTGAGCCGCTTCTACCCTCCTGATCTGGACAGGAGGGTCGACTCCCCTGCTTTTTCTGGAAGGAGTTACGGACCTTCCGGTCACACCTCAGGATGAGGCCGGTCTCACGACGACATTCCAGACGTGGCCTCGTGGGTGGTTCCACATTCCGAAGGACCCCGATTTCCCGGTCCCCTCTTGATAAGAACCCGATGCCCGGACACCACTTCCAACTCCACCCTGTGAATGAAGTCAACACGAAAGGGCAGTGACTCGCCCGTGCATCGTCGGGAAAAGACCCCCAGGTTCCAAATACCGCTCGACAAGTGGCCTGTCTCCCCGGGAACACCTCGAGAGGCAAGCGGAGTTCCATGCCTCAACCCAAGACGAGACCTGACTCTCCTGTTCCAAGTCTGCAGGGACCTTGCGATCGGAGTCGGAAGTCAGAGGAACCCTGAGGTTCCTGCCTCAACTGGAGATGAGGCCCTCTTCCAATGCACCAAACCCAGTGGAGTGCCGAGAGGCACCTCCCACCTCCAGTTTCCCTGACTTCTCAGAGCCACCATGAGAAGCCCCCTGAGGTCACCTGCACAAGTCAAGGGAAGCCAGGGTTTCTGCCTCAACACGAGAAAGACCTCGAGAGACCTTCTTCAACACGTCTCGAGGCCAGATTCCCCTACCGTGACTCCAGAGCAATGACGCGCTCCCCCTCGCCACTCGCATGGAGACCCGACTTCCCTGGCGCCCCACGAGAGGCTCACTGACCTC
>NW_011397528.1:0-623 GCF_000754665.1 Bison bison bison | reverse complement strand
ATTAAAGGACTAAAAATCACATGATCATGTCAATAAACACAGAAAAAGCCACCGAACAGATTTCAATATTCCCTTTATGATAAAAACACTCAACAAACTAGGACCAGAAAGCCATTACCTCAATGTAATAATAGGCAACATATGGAAAGCCCGCAGATAATATTATACTCAATAGTAAAAAACTGAAACCTTTACCTCTGAGATCAAAGATAAGGCTAAAATACGCATTCCCACCAATTCTATCCAACAGAGTACCAGAAATCTTAGCCAGAGCACTTAGGCACAAAAAGAAATACACACAAATAAAAACACAAATAATGAAAAGACATTTGATGTTCATGGTTTGAAACCAAAAAAAGCAACAAATTCAATGAAACCCTTATCAAAATCTTGATGGCAAATTTTGCAGAAATAGCAAAACAATTCTAACATTCATATGGAACCAAAGGGCTCTGAATAGCAAAAAATAGATCTGGAAAAGAAGAACAAAGGTGAGGGTCTCATATTTTCTAAATTCAAACATGTTACAAAGCTACAGTAATTAAACTGGTGTGACACTGGCATAAAGACAAACACAGACCAAGAGAAAGAATAGAGAGAAATACACCCACACATGTGGTGAA
>NW_011397527.1:0-804 GCF_000754665.1 Bison bison bison | reverse complement strand
ACCCTCCCTTAGAAGACCTGCTCTGCTCTGCTCTGAATGGGGTTTGTCACCTCATAAAGGGCTGAACGGCCCTCATGCTGTAGGGTCCTTCATAAGCCCTGGGGAGACCTTTCTAAGAATATAGAGCCCTAGGCTCTGGGAAAGGGGAGAGTGCAGAAACCTCTGGTTCTTTTGTTTTTTCATTTTGAAGCTTTTAGATTTTAAGTGCATTGGGAAATCATTGGAGAATTTCAAGCAGAGGAGTGGCATATTCTCATTTTTTTATTGAAGCGTAGTTGATTTACAATGTCGCATTAGCTTCAGTTGTACAGCAAAGTGATAAACACACACACACACACATGTGTTCTTTTGCAGATTCTTTTCCCTTATTACAAAACATTGAACATTATTCCTATCCTATACAGTGTGTCCTTGTTGTTTATCTGCTGTACATACAATGGTGTGTATGTATGAATCCCAGTCTCCTAGTTTGTCCCTCCCCTTCGCCCTTCCCCTTTGGTAACCATAAGTTCATTTTCTAA
Source organism: Bison bison bison (assembly GCF_000754665.1). Classification (NCBI taxonomy): domain Eukaryota; kingdom Metazoa; phylum Chordata; class Mammalia; order Artiodactyla; family Bovidae; genus Bison; species Bison bison. Next base: position 283 of record NW_011397527.1, on the reverse strand, counting down.
CTCCGTAAGTCTGTCTCTGTTTTGTAAATAAGTTGATTCTGCGTATAAGTGAAATCATGTGACGTTTGTCTTTGTCTGACTTACGTCACTTCGTGTGACAACCTCTAGGCCCATCCATGTTGCTGCATCCTTCTTTTAATGGCTTTTTAAATCTTTTTTATGGCTGAGTACAAAATCTCTTTTTTAAAACTTGAAAACCAGGTGATTAGGATACAGGTCCGGAGCCTTGATCTGGAAGTTTCAGACTGATATTTTCCAACCACACGAGCCAAGGAGAAAGTGA
>NW_011397526.1:0-651 GCF_000754665.1 Bison bison bison | reverse complement strand
AGGAGCCTCTCTCCCCGGGGACACCTCGAGAGGCAAGCGGAGTTCCATGACCTCAACCCAAGACGAGGCCTGACTCTCCTGTCCCCCGTCTGCAGGGACCCTGCGAATCGGAGTCTGAAATCAGAGGAACTCTGAGCTTCCTGCCTCAACTGGAGATGAGGCCCTCTTCAAATGCACCAAACCCCGTGGAGTCCCGAGAGGCCACTCCCATCTCCTGTTTCCCTGACTTCTCAGAGCCACCATGAGAAGCCCCCTGAGGTCACCTGCACAAGTCGAGGGAAGCCAGGGTTTCCTGCCTCAACCCGAGAAAGACCTCGAGAGACCATCTTCAACACGTCTCGAGGCCAGATTCCCCTCCATGACTCGAGAGCAATGACGCGCTCCCCTCGCCACTCGCATGGAGACCCGACTTCCCTGGCGCCCCACGAGAGGCTCACTGACCTCGCCGTCGTACCTCGTGAGAAACCGCACCCTGGGGCCGCCGCTCGAGAACCACCCAGAGCCTCCCCCGTCATCGCGGAGATGAGGGCCTTCGTCTCCTGCATGGCCTAGACGCCAATCTCGCGACCTCTCACCAAACGCCTCAGGAGGCTTGACTCCCTTTAGTCCACCAGTGAGCTCCAAGACATACCCGTCGCGACTCGAGAGCAG
>NW_011397525.1:0-556 GCF_000754665.1 Bison bison bison | reverse complement strand
GGCGTGAACGTGTGGTGACTTGATAGCCGAGCCCAGGAAGAGGGAATTGGCGTCCACGGAAGCCAGAGCTGGGTGGAGGTAATCGAGAAGCTGATTTTCCTTGGGGGTTTGGTCAGGAGAGCGCCGAGAAATCACGAGCCGTACCCTTAGAGATACCTCACGAGCCGGCGGGGGTGGGGGGAAGGGCGGAAGTTAGCCGGGGCGGGCGGCCTTCTCGATGTCGCTGTGGCTTCTTTGCCGGGCGGCGGGTGGGTCTGAGACCCGGCGATACCTGTTCTCGAGGAGGCCGGTACTCAGGCAGGCACCTACAGTCATATCTAACCTCCGGAAGCAAACTTCTGGACACCGTGTGGAAACAAAACCCAGGGTTGCTGCTGAAGTGGACTCCGGGGGCTGCTGGTGCGTGGAGAGCTTTTGGTACTTTGGACCCAGAAGGTGGAGGTGGGCCATAGGGCGGAAAGGCCTACCAGTGCACCCAGCGAAACTTGCCCGTTTCTGCTGGCTTATGCGCATATTACTGGTGAACTTGAAAGTCGCGCAGTTGTGTCCAACTCTT
>NW_011397524.1:0-533 GCF_000754665.1 Bison bison bison | reverse complement strand
CGTGCTGTGATTCATAGGGTCGCAAAGAGTTGGACATGACTGAGCGACTGATCTGATCTGAAGGGGAAGGTTCATAGAAATACAAGCTTACCTCAAGAAACAAGAGAAACCTCAAATAAATGACCTAACTTTACACCTAAAGCAACTAGAAAAGAAGAAGTGAAGAATCCCAGGGTTAGAAGAAGGAAAAGTAATAATAACAATTAGGTAGTATACTCATTTTCACTATATTGATTCTTCCAATCCATGAACATGGTATATTTCTCCATCTATTAGTGTCCTCTTTGATTTCTTTCACTAGTGTTTTATAGTTTTCTATGTATAGGTCTTTAGATTCTCTAGATAGATATATTCCTAAGTATTTTATTCTTTCTGTTGCAATGGTGAATGGAATTGTTTCCTTAACTTCTTTTTCTGTTTTGTCATTATTAGTGTATAGGAATGCAAGGGATTTCTGTGTGTTGATTTTATATCCTGCAACTTTACTATAATCATTGATTAGTTCTAGTAATTTTCTGGTGGAGTCTTTAGGG
>NW_011397523.1:0-684 GCF_000754665.1 Bison bison bison | reverse complement strand
TTACAATGTTACTTCACAAACAGATCACACAGTGACTTGCTTTTCAGACTGTAAGACTTGCCATGTAGACTATAAGGCTGGACTTTACACTATGTTGTATTTAGATCTATATATTCTTTTCACTTAAGTAAAATAATCGCAGTTCACAAATACACACAAAAAGATCTCTAGGTATTTGATTAAAAGAAATCTAGAGTTGTAGGATACGAGGCTAGGTATATAGTTCTGAAAGGAGTTTGCAGTATGTGTATTGTTCTTATTTTCCTATAACTGTCCTTTTTGTTTTTGTTTAGTCGCTGAATCATGTCCAGCTGTTTTGCATCCCCATGGGCTGTAGCCCACCAGATTCCTCTCTCCATGGGATTTCCCAGGCAAAAACACTGGAGTGGGTAGCCATTTCCTTCTCCAGAGGATCTTCCTGGCCCAAGGATTGAACCTGTGTCTCCTGCATTAGCAGGTGGATTCTTCAACTGTCTTTTACCTTTTAACATATTATTACCTTTTATACCTTGAGGCCAACTATTTTGAGAGCGAAGTCTCCCCCAGGTTTAGCCTTCAATACAGGCAGGATCACTCTCCCTCCAGATTTTCAGTGTGTTTTTACTCTGTAAAAGTTTTCTTTTCTTTCTTTTTTTTTAAACAAAGGGGATTATTAGTGAAAAGTGAAATCAAGGAAAACACATT
>NW_011397522.1:0-687 GCF_000754665.1 Bison bison bison | reverse complement strand
AATTTATTGAGTATCTAATATGTCACAACAGGCCCTATCTTCTAATAAAGAGTGCTCTCCTCAGAGCAGTTCAGTCTAGGTGAGAATAATAATGATGATAATGATAATAATAATGGTTACTGAGCTATTCCTATATGCCAAGTCTTGTGATTAATGGTGAACATATTTAATTATCATAATAATCCTTTGAGATAGGTGTAACATATTATTTCCATCTTGCAAACAAAGACATGGAGATAGAGAGGGTTTAACTAGTATACCTGTCTTAACTAATGAGAAATTGGTGAGTTGGAAGATTTATTTGGGTACTTCACCTCCATAACCTATGATTTTTTTAAATTAATTTTTATTGGAGTATAGACTTTACAGTGTTGTTTCTACTGTGTACAGAAAAGTGAATCAACTATATGTCTCTTTTTTTGGATTTCCTTCTCATTTAGGTCACCACAGAGCATTGAGTGGAGAAGGCAATGGCACCCCACTCCAGTACTCTTGCCTGCAAAGTCCCATGGATGGAGGAGCCTGGTAGGCTGTAATTCATGGGGTCGCTAAGAGTCGGACATGACTGAGTGACTTCACTTTTACTTTTCACTTTCCTGCATTGGAGAAGGAAATGGCAACCCACTCCAGTGTTCTTGCCTGGAGAATTCCACGGACGGGGGAGCCTGGTGGGTTGCCATCTATGGG
>NW_011397521.1:0-867 GCF_000754665.1 Bison bison bison | reverse complement strand
AGTGAGCTCCAAGAGATACCCGTCGCGATTCGAGAGCAGAGCGGGGTTCTTTTGCTTCCACTCGAGATGAATGCCTGTCTCCCCGGGTGCGTCTGGAATGCAACCCCGAGATCCCTGTCGCCCCTGGAGAGGAACATTGGCTTCTGGACACAAGCCTAGATGAGGTCTCTTGGCCCTGCAGTCACTCGAGAGCAATCCCCAGCTTTCCTTCGCAACTCGAGTGGAAGATTGGACTTGCCTGGGCCAACACAAGAGGCAGCCTGAATTCCCCGTCGTAACTCCAGAATCCCGCCGTAACTCGAGAAAAACCACGTGGCTCCCCCGTCATCGCAAGATGAAGCCCTTTCCCGCTACAGCGTCTCAGGAGAAGTCCCACGTTAGGAATTGGAGGTCAAAAGGGCACTTGGGCACCCTTGATGCGACCCACAAAGTTCCCCGAAATCCCGGTCTCCCTCGAGAGGAACACTGAGGTTTTCCGGCACCCCCTCCTCTGAGCCCTTTCTCCCCTCCTGATCTGGACAGGAGGGTCGACTCCCCTGCTTTGTCTGGAAGGGGTTCCCGACCTTCCGGTCGCACCTCAGGATGAGGCCGGTCTCACGAAGACATTCCAGACGTGGCCTCGTGGGTGGTTCCACATTCCGTAGGACCCCGATTTCCCGGTCCCCTCTTGAGAAGAACCCGATGCCCGGACACCTCTCCGAACTCCACCCTGTGAATGAAGTCCACACGAAGGGGCAGTTTTTCCGTGCACCGTTCGGAAAAAAACCCCAGGTTCCAAATACACCTCGACAAGCGGCCTCTCTCCCCGGGGACATCTTGAGAAGCAAGCGCAGTTCCATGCCTCAACCCAAGACGAGGCCTGACTCT
>NW_011397520.1:0-571 GCF_000754665.1 Bison bison bison | reverse complement strand
ACTGCACAACCTCTTGCAAGGTAAACCTGCTGGGGTCGATCCTGCCCACTAAGGCCAGAATGCCCTGGCCGGCAGGGCCCACAACCATGCTAACAAAATGAAACACAACCCCAATGCTTCGCCGGGTGAGGGCCAATCTGATGGGCCCAGCCCCCGGCTGCTCTCACCTCAGGCTGCTCTGCTTCCAGGACGTGGGCCGAGGCCAAGTCCTTCCTAGTCTTCGCCTTTGCCTTGGGGTTGCAGCGCTGGAATAACGCCCAAAGGCGGGCCCTTCTGCGACCCATCCTCGCGGATAGGGGCAGCCCCGACTCGGGGGCAACCGCTGTTTCACGGTAGGATACCTCGGCTACCGAGCTATCACCACCAATCTCACACTACGACCACCACTCTCACACACACTGCTCTCACACACCACTCTCACACACACCGTTCTCACACTATGACCACTGCTCTCACACTATGACCACCAAATGGCATGAAGGCTCCGCCTCCAGCACATCTCCCAGGAGCCCAGAACTGGAACCCACTCGGTCACAAGGGGCTCCGTGGCAACAGGGGGGCTGGGCTCAGG
>NW_011397519.1:0-726 GCF_000754665.1 Bison bison bison | reverse complement strand
GTGTGTGTGTGTGTGTGTGTGTGTATCTCCTCTTGCCGTCTTGGAGTCTGTCTCGGAATCTTCATGTATTTCTGCCTCTGTATCTCCTGACAGCCAGCCGCCGGCCCGTTCGTCTGGCCCCGGCCTCTCCCAGGCGCTCTGGCTCTGGCTGAGGAGCTTGCGCAGGCCAGCTGTCTCCCTTGGCGTGGATGCGTGCGAGTGTCTGTGTGTCTGTCTGTGTGCCTGCCTGTGGCTCGTCTGCTCTCTCAGGAAGGTCGAGGGCTTGGCGTGGGGGCAAAGGGGGGACCTCGGTAGTGCGAAGGGAGGGGCTGAGGCGCTCCGGTCGACCGCGGCTCCCTGGCTTCTGGTGGGTTTGGGCACCGGACAGGTGCCGGGCAAGTTGGGCGCTCAAGTTTCGCTGCGTCTAGGCCCACAGGAGGTTCAGAGGCCCCTGGGCCGCGGGGGTTGGGAGGCGGCGGGCGCCGAAGACCGACACCTCCGGGGCCGCGCGGGCCTGAGCAGCGAATGGGATCGGGGGGGAGGCCCGGGTCAGCGAGCGCGGCCGGGTCTGGAGTGGCCGCGGGTGGGAGGGCGCCGAGACCTCCGCACCCCTCAGCCCAGCCCCCAGGCCCTGCGCGCACGCACGCACGCACGCCCTCCCGGTCAATGGGGGGTCCTGGAAGCCCCTCGGGCCCCTGGGCCCGGCCAGGCGCTTGCTGGTCTGGTGTTGGCGGTGTTCGGGGGGTG
>NW_011397518.1:3915-4353 GCF_000754665.1 Bison bison bison | reverse complement strand
GGAAGAGGGCCTCATCTCCAGTTGAGGCAGGAACCTCAGGGTTCCTCTGATTTCAGACTCTGATCGCAGGGTCCCTGCAGACTTGGGACAGGAGAGTCAGGCCTCCTCTTGGGTTGAGGCATGGAACTCCGCTGGCCTCTCGAGGTGTCCCTGGGGAGAGAGGCCACTTGTCGAGCTGTATTTGGAACCTTGGGTTTTTTCCGGAGGATGCACGGGCGAGTCACTGCTCCTTTGTGTTGACTTCATTCACAGGGTGGAGTTCGGAGAGGTGTCCGGGCATCGGGTTCTTATAAAGAGCGGACCGGGAAATCGGGGTCCTTCGGCAATGAGGAAGCACCCATGAGGCCACTTCTTGAATGTCGTCCTGAGACCGGCCTCATCCTGAGGTGCGACCGGATCGTCGGGAACCACTTACAGACAAAGCAGGGGAGTCGACAC
>NW_011397518.1:0-799 GCF_000754665.1 Bison bison bison | reverse complement strand
GTGCGGTTCGTCACGAGGTACGACGGCGAGGTCAGTGAGCCTCTCCGTGGGGGCGTCCAGGGAAGTCGGGTCTCCATGCGAGTGGCAAGAGGGATTGCGTCATTTCTCTCGAGTCATGGTAGGGGAATCTGGCCTCGAGACGTGTTGAAGAAGGTCTCTCGAAGTCTTTCTCGGGTTGAGGCAGGAAACCCTGGCTTCCCTCGACTTGTGCAGGTGACCTCAGGGAGCTTCTCATGGTGGCTCTGAGAAGTCAGGGAAACTGGAGGTGGGAGGGGCCTCTCGGGACTCCACTGGATTTTGTGCATTGGAAGAGGGCCTCATCTCCAGTTGAGGCTGGAACCTCAGGGTTCCTCTGATTTCAGACTCCGATGGCAGAGTCCCTGCAGACTTGGGACAGGAGAGTCAGGCCTCGTCTTGGGTTGAGGCATGGAACTCCGCTGGCCTCTCGAGGTGTCCCCGGGGAGAGAGGCCACTTGTCGAGCTGTATTTGGAACCTGGGGGTTTTTCTGGGGATGTATGGAAGAGTCACTGCCCCTTCGTGTTGACTTCATTTACAGAGTGGTTTTCGCAGAGGTGTCCGGGCATCGGGTTCTTATCAAGAGGGGACCGGGAAATCGGGGTCCTTCCCAATGTGGAAGCACCCACGAGGCCACGTCTGGAATGTCGTCCTGAGACCGGCCTCAACCTCAGGCGCGAACGGAAGGTCGGGAACCCCTTCCAGACAAAGCAAGGGTGTCGACCCTCCTGTCCAGGTCAGGAGGGTAGAAGGGGCTCAGACGAAGTGGTGCCGGAAAACCTC
>NW_011397517.1:0-587 GCF_000754665.1 Bison bison bison | reverse complement strand
GAGGTAACCCCCCCGACCTATAGAATCAAAGCTCATCAATGGGTCCCTGAGCAGCACACCTCTCTGACACAGCTCCCAAGATACAACGGTGCACAGCCAGACCCGGCGAGAGCAGCGACTGAACTGCGAACACGGGCAAGGGCTTATGTGAGTTCTATTTCTTTTTTTTTTCTTGACTGCAGTGTATGGTATGTGGTATCTTAGTTCCTCAACCAGGGATTGAACCTATGCCCCCTGTAGTGGAAGCTCGGAGTCTTAACCCTGGACCACCAGGGCGTCCCTAGCGCTTGTTCTAAGGTGTCAGCACCAAGCGGGGCAAGGCCAGCCCCAGACCCGGCAGCACTTACAGCCTTCGTTGTACAGGTAGGCAATGCCCAGCTTCACGGCAGCTTCAAAGTTCCCTTTCTCAGCAGCCCTGGAACAACAGGAACATGGAACACTGCATGATTTTATTCTATTAAGGTTATGTTCTACCACAGCACCTGAAACTACAGTACTTACTTTCTGAACAGAAACTGTTTTCTGGTAATGTGACTAAACATCTATTATCCATGACACGCTACAACACGGATGAGCCTTAAAAACAT
>NW_011397516.1:0-666 GCF_000754665.1 Bison bison bison | reverse complement strand
GGGTTCAGGATGGGGAACACATGTATACCTGTGGCGGATTCATTTTGATATTTAGGCAAAACTAACACAATTTGTAAAGTTTAAAATAAAATAAAATTTAAAATTAAAAAAAAAAAATACTCCGAATGGCTCAGAAAAAAATAAATATGCATGCATTACTTACATGCATTACACACAGAAAAAGAAAATAATAAAGCAAACGGGGCAAAATATAAACAATTAGAGAATCTGGGTAGAGGGTATACCCAAGTTTCTGATACTGGTCCTGCAACTTTTCTATAAGCTTGAAATCATATAGAGATAAAAATAACAGAAAACAAAAAAAGGAAATAACCAACTAGATTTGCCAAATTATATGCTGGTCTTCTTCCACAAAGTGGAATATCTAAAGATTATTAGAGCATTTAACAAAGATACAGCAGTTCCCAAACTCTGTTCCCTGGGACACAATTACAACATGACAAATGTACGAGAATTGGTAATTTATTAAGAATGGGACAGTACCTATTGCTACTTCTTTCTTCTGAAATTCATTTTGGAAATAATTTTATTCATCAGAAATTCACTTGAGTAGCACCTGAGATCCGCAGGATGAGAGATAGTGAAGACATATTTATCTGAAGAAGGACTGAAAAGGGGGGAATGAGGTTGCAGCGGGAAGAGCTG
>NW_011397515.1:0-648 GCF_000754665.1 Bison bison bison | reverse complement strand
GACACAGAAATAGCACGGGACTTTGAACTTGAAATTGATCTCGCACTGCCTTTTCCCTAGGCTATAGAAGGTCACTGAGGACAAGAACTCTTTAACAACTTTCTCGGTACAGAAAGGCAAGCCCCAATTCCTATCACCTGGGTGATGATTTACTTACAATCATGAAGAAATTCTGCATGGACAATGCCAGTTGAATGATCAACACAAGGACACATGGGTAGGGGTAAACGTCAGTGTATTTCAACCGTGCGGTGCTTTTATAGAACACTTAACAAGTCAACCCCAAACCGTTCCTGACAGAGAAAAAAAAAACAAACATTTCCTGACATATGCATTCCTGCAACATCTTTGCCCTCTGTGATCCTAATTCAATATTCTCCCTGCAATGAGTGATATTCCTGCATGTCGGGCATTACTGTAAGTCTGTGGGTATTCTTGTTTCCACATGTGGGTCACTGTTAACTATTCCTGTGATAAAGCATTTCTTGATGTGCACAAATATCATGGAAGTCTTTCAAAAAGTCACAATTCAAGATGTTGGAAGCATTTGATCCAGGAAGGAAAGAATAGGTGCAATTCACATGCAGTCTAACAAAGATACGCAAACTTAACCAAAGAAGGAGTAAATACGAGCAATAGCACGCATGT
>NW_011397514.1:0-770 GCF_000754665.1 Bison bison bison | reverse complement strand
TCAAGAGGGGACCGGGAAATCGGGGGTCCTACGGAATGTGGAACCACCCACGAGGCCACGTCTGGAATGTCTTCGTGAGACCGGCCTCATCCTGAGGTGCGACCGGAAGGTCGGGAACCCCTTCCAGACAAAGCAGGGGAGTCGACCCTCCTGTCCAGATCAGGAGGGGAGAAAGGGCTCAGAGGAGGGGGTGCCGGAAAACCTCAGTGTTCCTCTCGAGGGAGACCGGGATTTTCGGGGAACTTTGTGGGTCGCATCAAGGGTGTCAAGTGCCCTTTCGACCTCCAATTCCTAACGTGGGACTTCTCCTGAGACGCTGTAGCGGGAAAGGGCTTCATCTTGCGATGACGGGGGAGCCACGTGGTTTTACTCGAGTTACGGCGGGATTCTCGAGTTACGACGGGGAATTCAGGCTGCCACTTGTGTTGGCCCAGGCAAGTCCAAACTTCCATTCGAGTTGCGAAGCAAAGCTGGGGAATGCTCTCGAGTGACTGCAGGGCCAATAGACCTCATCTAGGCTTGTGTCCAGAAGCCAATGTTCCTCTCCATGGGCGACAGGGATCTCGGGGTTGCATTCCAGACGCACCCGGGGAGACAGGCATTCATCTCGAGTGGAAGCAAAGAACCCCGCTCTGCTCTCGAATCGCGACGGGTATCTCTTGGAGCTCACTGGGTGGACCCAAGGGAGTCAAGCCTCCTGAGGCGTTTGGAGAGAGGTCGCGAGATTGGTCTCTAGGCCATGCAGGAGACGAAGGCCCTCATCTCTCGAT
>NW_011397513.1:0-549 GCF_000754665.1 Bison bison bison | reverse complement strand
AGTTGGCCCGGCATGTTCTGACCAAGGAGGTGGTAGCCATTAAGGTCATTCAAAAGACCAGTCAGAGCTCCTCCGGCCTCAAGGAATGGAATCAAGAGATTGATAGCCTGAAACATTAAGCCACCCAAATATTGTAAAACTACTGGAAGTTATTGACACGGAGGAGGCTCTATTTATAGTAATGGAGTACGTCAGTGGAGGAGACTTGTCCACCTACTTGGAGGCCAAAGGCCGCTTGACGGAGGGGGAGGCCCGAGGCCTGTTCCGCCAGCTGGTCTCGGCTCTGCAGCACTGCCACCAGAGGGGCGTGGTGCACCGGGATTTGAAGCTGGGCAACCTCCTCCTCGACGCCAACAACAACGTCAAGATCTCTGACTTCGGCCTTAGCAACCAGTGGCACCCAGGAAAGAAGCTAGACACTTTCTGCGGCAGCCCTGCGTACATGGCCCCAGAACTCTTCCTGAGGATGCCTTACACAGGCCCAGAGGTGGATGTGTGGAGCCTCGGCGTCATCCTGTACACGATGGTAACTGGATCCCTCCCCTTCAG
>NW_011397512.1:0-777 GCF_000754665.1 Bison bison bison | reverse complement strand
ACGTGTTGAAGAAGGTCTCTCGAGGTCTTTCTCGGGTTGAGGCAGGACACCCTGGGGTCCCTCGACTTGTGCAGGTGACCTCAGGGGGCTTCTCATGGTGGCTCTGAGAAGTCAGGGAAACTGGAGTGGGAGGGGCCTCTCGGGACTCCTGGTGCATTGGAAGAGGGCCTCATCTCCAGTTGAGGCAGGAACCTCAGGGATCCTCTGATTTCAGACTCTGATTCCAGGGTCCCTGCAGACTTGGGAAAGGAGAGTCAGGCCTCGTCTTGTGTTGAGGCATGGAACTCCGCTTGCCTCTCGAGGTGTTCCCGGGGTGACAGACCACTTGTAGAGCGGTATTTGGAACCTGGGGGTTTTTTCCCGACGATGCACGGGCGAGTCACTACCCCTTCCTGTTGTCTTCATTCACAGGGTGGAGTTCGAATAGGTGTCCGGGCATCGGGTTCTTATCAAGAGGGACCGGGAAATCGGGGTCCTTCGGAATGCGGAACCACCGACGTGGCCACGTCTGGAATGTCGCCGTGAGACCGGCCTCATACTGAGGTGCGACCGGAAGGTCGGGAACCCCTTCCAGACAAAGCAGAGGAGTCGACCCTCCTGTCCAGATCAGGAGGGTAGAAGAGGCTCAGAGGAAGTGGTGCCGGAAAACTTCGGTGTTGCTCTCGAGGGAGACCGGGATGTCGGGGCGCTTTGTGGGTCGCATCAAGGGTGACAAGTACCGTTTCGAACTCCAATTCCTAAAGTGGGACTTCTCCTGAGACGGTGTAGCGGCACAGG
>NW_011397511.1:0-585 GCF_000754665.1 Bison bison bison | reverse complement strand
GCATATTGAGTGCAGCACTTTTCACAGCATCATCTTTCAGGATTTGGAATAGCTCCACTGGAATTCCATCACCTCCACTAGCTTTGTTCGTAGTGATGCTTTCTAAGGCCCACTTGACTTCACATTGGAGGATGTCTGGCTCTAGGTCAGTGATCACACCATCATGATTATCTGGGTCGTGAAGATCTTTTTTGTACAGTTCTTCTGTGTATTCTTGCCATCTCTTCTTAGTATCTTCTGCTTCTGTTAGGTCCATACCATTTCTGTCCCATACCATTTATCTAGCCCATCTTTGCGTGAAATGTTCCTTTGGTATCTCTGATTTTCTTGAAGAGATCCCTAGTCTTTCCCATTCTGTTGTTTTCCTCTATTTCTTTGCATTGATTGCTGAAGAAGACTTTCTTATCTCTTCTTGCTATTCTTTGGAACTCTGCATTCAGATGTTTATATCTTTCCTTTTCTCCTTTGCTTTTCGCTTCTCTTCTTTTCACAGCTATTTGTAAGGCCTCCCCAGACAGCCATTTTGCTTTTTTGCATTTCTTTTCCATGGGGATGGTCTTGATCCCTGTCTCCTGTACAATGTCA
>NW_011397510.1:0-633 GCF_000754665.1 Bison bison bison | reverse complement strand
TTCTGCTTCTGTTAGGTCCATGCTGTTTCTGTCCTTTATTGAGCCCATCTTTGCATGAAATGTTCCCTTGGTATCTCTAATTTTCTTGAAGAGATCTCTAGTCTTTCCCATTCTGTTGTTTTCCTCTATTTCTTTGCATTGATCACTGAGGAAGGCTTTCTTATCTCTTCCTGCTATTCTTTGGAACTCTGCATTCAGATGCGTATATCTTTCCTTTGCTTTTTGCTTCTCTTCTTTTCACAGCTATTTGTAAGGGGTGCCCAGACAGCCATTTTGCTTTTTTTGCATTTCTTGTCCATGGGGATTGTCTTGATCCCTGTCTCCTGTACAATGTCATGAGCCTCATTCCATAGTTCATCAGGCACTCTATCTAACAGGTCTAGGCTCATAAATCTGTTACTCACTTTCACTGTATAATCATAAGGGATTTGATTTAGGTCATACCTGAATGGTCTAGTGGTTTGTCCTACTTTCTTCAATTTCAGTCTGAATTTGGTAATAAGGAGTTCATGATCTGAGTCACAGTCAGCTCCTGGTCTTGTTCTTGTTGACTGTATAGAGCTTCTCCATCTTTGGCTGCAAAGAATATAATCAATCTGATTTCGGTGTTGACCATATGGTGATGTCCATGTG
>NW_011397509.1:0-758 GCF_000754665.1 Bison bison bison | reverse complement strand
TTAGAGAAATAGAAAGGAGTGGGGACTGTTCTGTGCTCTATTTTTCTTTTTAAATAAGCCTTACAGAGCACTTTACCACTCTCATCTTTGTACATGTAGCACTTTAAAAAAGAATGGGAGAGAGAAAGGAAGAAAGGCTCATGAATCACTGACAATGAATCCATCTATAGGAAAAAAAAAACTTGTTAAAAAGAAAAACACAACTTACAGGGACTTCCCTGGTGGTTCAGCGGCTCAGCCTCCACACTCCCAACGCAGGAGGCCTGGGTTCGATCCCTGGTCAGGGAATTAGATCCCAAATGCCACAACTAAAATGATCCCACATGCCACAACGAAGATGGAAGACCCCATGTGTTGCAACTAAGACCCAACACGGCCAAACGAATTTTTTTTTTAAAAAAGGACTTATAGACATAAAGTTATCAATGGTAAATCCCTGTTAAATACTTTTTTCTGATAAGGGGAGTATAATAATGAGAAAGGGGTGATGTCTCTTATAAACTTAGAGATGATTGGTAATAAAAATGTACCTACAAATGTGGTTGCCCAAGGGAGAGGGGTCGGGGAGGGAAGGACTGAGAGTTTGGGATTAGCAGCTGTGAACTATTATAAATAAAATGGACAGGATGGGGGTTCAGGCTGGAGGGGACACATGTATGCCTATGGCTGGCTCATGGTGATGTGTGGCAAAAACCATCCCAATATTGTAAAGTAATTATCCTCCAATTAAAATTTTAAAAAAGATGACCAACAAAAAT
>NW_011397508.1:0-741 GCF_000754665.1 Bison bison bison | reverse complement strand
GGCTTGTGTCCAGAAGCCAATGTTCCTCTCCAGGGGCGACAGGGATCTCGTGGTTGCATTCCAGACGCACCCGGGGAGACAGGCATTCATCTCGAGTGGAAGCAAAGAACCCCGCTCTGCTCTCGAGTCGCGACGGGTATCTCTTGGAGCTCACTGGGTGGACCCAAGGGAGTCAAGCCTCCTGAGGCTTTTGGAGAGAGGTCGCGAGATTGGTCTCTAGGCCATGCAGGAGACGAAGGCCCTCATCTCCGCGATGACGGGGGAATCTCGGGGTTGTTCTCGAGCGGCGGCCCCAGTGTGCGGTTTCTCACGAGGTACGACGGCGAGGTCAGTGAGCCTCTCGTGGGGCGCCAGGGAAGTCGGGTCTCCCTGCGAGTGGCGAGGGGGAGCGCGTCACTGCTCCCGAGCCAAGGTAGGGCAATCTGGCCTCGAGACGTGTTGAAGAAGGTCTCTCGAGTTCTTTCCTAGGTTGAGGCAGGAAACCCTGGCTTCCCTCGACTTGTGCAGGTGACCTCAGGGGGCTTCTCATGGTGGCTCTGAGAAGCCAGGGAAACTGCAGGTGGGAGGGGCCTCTCGGGACTCCACTGGGTTTGGTGCATTGGAAGAGGGCCTCATCTCCAGTTGAGGCAGGAACCTCAGGGTTCCTCTGATTTCAGACTCCGATCGCAGGGTCCCTGCAGACTGGGGACAGGAGAGTCAGGCCTCGTCTTGGGTTGAGGCATGGAACTCCGCTTGCCTCTC
>NW_011397507.1:0-533 GCF_000754665.1 Bison bison bison | reverse complement strand
TTTCGCCCCCGGGAGAGGAACACTGGCTTCTGGACACAAGCCTAGATGAGGTCTGTTCGCCCTGCAGTCACTCGAGAGCAATCCCCAGCTTTCCTTCGCAACTCGAATGGAAGATTGGACTTCCCTGGGCCAACACAAGAGGCATCCTGAATTCCCCGTCGTAATTCGAGAATCCTGCTACACCTCGAGAAAAACCACGTGGTTCCCCCGTCATCGAAAGATGTAGCCCTGTGCCGCTACAGCGTCTCAGGAGAAGTCCCACTTTAGGAATTGTAGTTCGAAACGGTACTTGTCACCCTTGATGCGACCCACAAAGTGCCCCGACATCCCGGTCTCCGTCGAGAGGAACACCGAGGTTTTCCGGCACCACTTCCTCTGAGCCCCTTGTACCGTCCTGATCTGGACAGGAGGGTCGACTCCTCTGCTTTGTCTGGAAGGGGTTCCCGAACTTCCGGTCGCACCTCAGGATGAGGCCGGTCTCACGACGACAGTCCAGACGTGGCCTCGTGGGTGGTTCCACATTCCGAAGGACC
>NW_011397506.1:0-590 GCF_000754665.1 Bison bison bison | reverse complement strand
TGGCAACCCGCTCCAGGGCCCGACCCTGACGTCTAAAAATCAACCTCCTAGACTGCCTCTCCCTCTGCCGACTGGTTTCTCGAATCCGCTCCAGGGATGAACCTGTGTGTTTCCTTGGTTTCCCTACAAAGTGACCTACTAGAGGGAAAAAAAAAAAAACAAAAAAAACAACAAAAACACAAAAACACAAAAAACCTGATGGCTTGCACCCCAGGCCTGCTTTCCCGCACCCGTCCATCGACATCACGGCCTCCTGAGAGGAGATACGATCACTGTTTCCCTGAACGGAGGATCTGTGCTCAGAAACTCTTGCCATGACACGGAGGCCCCTACGAACTAACCTATTTCGTCCCTCCCTCCTCCTTCCCTCCTTCCTTCCTTCCTTCTGGATTTATTATTATTATTATTTTTTTTCCTTTCTTTTTCTCTCACGTCCATGCACACGCACACGCACACGCACACGCACACGCGCCGTCTCTCATGTACACGCGTACATGCACGCACTCACACACACAGTCACCAGCTCAGCTTTTCATGGGTTCCAGGCAAGTGTCAAGAGGAGGGAAAACTGGTGGGGTCCGGAGTAGGCC
>NW_011397505.1:0-1550 GCF_000754665.1 Bison bison bison | reverse complement strand
ATGTGGCTGATAATGCAATTGATACACGTGGCTATCATGCACTGATCAGGTGGCTGATCATGCACTGATACCGTGACTGAGCATGCACTGATCACGTGGCTGATCATACACTGCTCACGTAACTCGATCATGCACTGATCACGTGGCTGATCATACACTGCTCACGTAACTGATCATGCACTGATCACGTGGCTATCATGCACTGATCACATGGCTCTAATGCACTGATCACGTGGCTGATCATATTTTGCTCACGTAACTGACCATGTACACATCACGTGGCTATCATGCACTGCTCACTGGCTGGTCATGCAATGATCACGTAGCTACCATGTACTGGTCACGTGACTGATCATGCACTGATCAGGTAATTGATCATGCACTGATCAGGTGACTGATCATGCACTGTTCACATGACTGATCATGCACTGATCACGTGACGGATGTGCATGCACTGATCATGTGACTGATCATGCACTGATCACCTGGGTATCATGCAGTAATCACGTGACTGGGCAAGCACTGATCATGTGGATGATCATTCACTGATCACGTGGCTGACCGTGCACTGATAACGTGACTAATCATGCAATGATCATGTGACTGATTATGCAATGATCACGTGGTTATCATGCATTGACACGTGACTGCGCATGCACTGATCACGTGGCTGATCACGCACTGATCACGTGTTTATCATGCAGTGATCACGTGACTGAAAGGCACTGATTACGTGAATGTGCACGCACTGATCACGTGGCTGATCACGCAGTGATCACGTGTTTATCATGCAGTGATCACGTGACTGAAAGGCGCTGATTACGTGAATGTGCACGCACAGATCACATGGCTGATCATGCACTGATACCGGGACTGAGCATGGACTGATCACATGACTATCATGTAGTGATCACGTGACTTAATGGCGCTGATCATGTGACTGATCATGCGCTAATCATGTTTGCTATCATACACTGATCATGTGCCTCTGGAGGCAATAAACAAAAGAGCTGAGTAGGCACGAATCAAACAGTCAGCAGGCAATAATCATGGAACTCAGCTGTGAGGAATCATGCTGCTCAGCTGCCAATAATCAAGCAGCTTAGCAGGCAGGAATTACGCAGCTCAGCTGGCAATTGTCAAGCAGATGACAGGCAGGAATCGTGCAGCTCAGCTGGCAATTGTCAAGCAGATGAGAAGACAGTAATCACGCAGCTCAGCAGGCCCTGATCAAGTGACTGAGCACGCACTGTTCACGTGGCTGATCATACACTGATCACGTGATTGATCATGCACTGATCACTTGGATATCATGCAATGATCACGTGGCTGATCATACACTGTTCACGTGTCTGATCATGCACTGTTCACGTGAATGATCACACACCTGTCACGTGACTGGTCATGAACTGATCAGGTGGCTCTCATGCACTCATCACGTGGCTGATCATACTCGGCTCATGTAAATGATCATGCACACATCACGTGGCTATCATGCACTGCTCACGTGTCTGATCATGCAATGATCACGTAGCTACCATGTACTGGTC
>NW_011397504.1:0-706 GCF_000754665.1 Bison bison bison | reverse complement strand
GGTCCGCTGCTCATGAGGAGGAGGAGATGGGGCAGGAGCAGGAGGAGGGGGAGGGGCGAGGGCACAGGAAGGGCACTGGAGGCCCCTGAAAGAAATGTGGTCCTGGGCAATTGGCAAGCTCCAAAGGCCCAGCTGAGTAGGATCTGGGCAGGGCTACATATGTACACGTTGCAGCCATACCTTTGAGTGTCTCCTTCAGGCCTGCATCTGAGGAGGAGCAGCATCTGAGGCCTCCAAGTCAGGAATGACCAAAGATGGTACACCAGAGCAGCATCGGCACAGTTATTGCTGTAAATGTGGGTGATCCTGGCATATAGCTGAGACATGTGAGTCATTCATATGCACACACACAACACACAACACATACATACACACGTACACACACACACACACACACACACAACCCCTTTGCTTTCAAACACGGATTGTCACAGGACTGCAAATCTGACCATGTAAGCAGTGACATGCCACTACCCAGCACACACAGGTCTGGAGGAGAACAGTAGTGGTCAGAAATAGCCCCTGCTTGGAGAATGCAGACCACCTCAGATGCACACCACAACAAGGGGCCCAGAGCCATGAGCATGTCTGATGGTATGGCAAAGCCTGATGACATCAGTGGTGGCCAGGTAACAGGCAGTACCCAGCTCCTTGCAGATGCCTTTTCCAGTATCCTTGTTCCACCCCAGACTAGGACTGATGCTCC
>NW_011397503.1:0-526 GCF_000754665.1 Bison bison bison | reverse complement strand
CTTTTTAGGATTTCAAATAGCTCAACTGGAATTCCATAACTTCCACTAGCTTTGCTTCCTAAGATCCACTTGGCTTCACATTCCAGGATGTCTGGCTCTAGGTGAGTGATCACACTATCCTGGTTATCTGCATCATGAAGATCTTTTTTGTATAATTCTTCTGTGCATTGTTGCCATCAATTCTTAATATCTTTTGCTTCTCTTATGTCCATACCATTTCTGTCCATTATTGTGCCCATCTTTACATGAAATGCTCCCTTAGTATCTCTAATCTCCTTGACGTGATCTCTAGTCTTTCCCATTCTCTTGTTTTCCTCTGTTCTTTTTGTTGATTGCTGAGGAAGGCTTTCTTATCTCTACTTGCAATTCTTTGGAACTCTTCATTCAAATGGGTATATATTTCCCTCTCTCCTTTGTCTTTTGCTTCTTTTCATTTCTCAGCTATTTGGAAGGCCTCCTCAGAGAACCATTTTGACTTTTGGCATTTGTGTTTCTTGGGTATGGTCTTGATCACTGCCTCCTGTAC
>NW_011397502.1:0-763 GCF_000754665.1 Bison bison bison | reverse complement strand
GGCCAAACCCTGCCCTGCTCACCACTGGGAAGATTCCTGAAGATGCTGTATATATAGGCTTAATACAAACAGAAAGTGAAGAAGGACTTTTAGCTGACCCCTGGACCTAATTTCCTCCAGGACCTAATATCACTGGTCCTCTGATTACCTCTAGGAAAGGTGGGTTTGAGGTTCATGCCTAAGTAGAGTTTCTTACTTTCTTCTTAATCCAGAATAGCAAGCTCAGAATTCCTATAAGGATGAGGTGGAAAGATAGGACACACCTCAAATTGGCCAAGAGTTGATTTACTTTTCAGGCATCTGGGCTGAATGGCGCGAGGCAGCCATTCCCAGGGCACTAAATTAGCCCTCTATAGAAATGCACTATCACAGGTAGGCAAAGACTTCAAAATGCAGGAGCTATAAGCAGAATAAGTGGACTCTGGAGTCCTATGTTTTAAGTTAGACTGAGAACTGATCTCCTGGGCTTCTCTGGTGGCTCAGATGGTAAAGAATCCTCCTGCAGTGCAGGAGACACGGGTTCAATCCCTGGGTCAAGAAGATCCCCTGGAGAAGGGATTGGCTACTCACTCTAGTATGCTTGCTTGGAGAATTCCATAGACAGAGGAACCTGGCAGGATGCCGGCCATGGGGTCGCAAAGAGTTGACATGAATGAGTGACTAGCATTTTCACTTTTTTTTCAATATCCTACTCATAAATGGACTCTGAATGACAGAATCAGCCCTCCTCACTCTTCCTTTGTGGGTAGAAGAAGAGAGGAGG
>NW_011397501.1:0-839 GCF_000754665.1 Bison bison bison | reverse complement strand
TTGGCCCTGCAGTCACTGGAGAGCAATCCCCAGCTTTCCTCCGCAACTCGAATGGAAGGTTGGACTTCCCTGGGCCAGCACAAGAGGCATCCTGAATTCCCCGTCGTAACTCGAGAATCCCGCCGCAACTCGAGAAAAACCACGTGGTTCCCCTGTCATCGCAAGATGAAGCCCTTTCCCGCTACAGCGTCTCAGGAGAAGTCCCACGTTAGGAATTGAAGGTTGAAACGGTACTTGGCACCCTTGATGCGCCCCCACGAAGTTCCCCGGCATCCCGGTCTCCCTGGAGAGGAACACCGAGGTTTTCCGGCACCACTTCCTCTGAGCCCCTTCTACCCACCTGATTTCGACAGGAGGGTCGACTCCCCTGCTTTGTCTGGAAGGGGTTCCCGACCTTCCGGTCGCACCTCAGGATGAGGCCGGTCTCACGACGACATTCCAGACGTGGCCTCGTGGGTGCTTCCACATTGCGAAGCACCCCGATTTTCCGGTCCCTTCTTGGTAAGAACCCGATGCCCGGACACCTCTCCGAACTCCACCCTGTGAATGAAGTCAACACGAAGGGGCAGTGACTCGACCGTGCATCGTCCGGAATAAACCCCCAGGTTCCAGATACAGCTCGACAAGTGGCCTCTCTCCCCGGGGACACCTCGAGAGGCAAGCGGAGTTCCATGCCTCAACCCAAGACGAGGCCTGACTCTCCTGTCCCCAGTCTGCAGGGACCCTGCGATCGGAGTCTGAAATCAGAGGAACCCTGAGGTTCCTGCCTCAACTGGAGATGAGGCCCTCTTCCAATGCACCAAACCCAGGGGAGTCCCGAGAGGCCCCTCCCACCTCCA
>NW_011397500.1:0-649 GCF_000754665.1 Bison bison bison | reverse complement strand
TGCCTTTCGCCCCTGGAGAGGAACACTGGCTTCTGGACACAAGCCTAGATGAGGTCTGTTGGCCCTGCAGTCACTCGAGAGCAATCCCCAGCTTCCTTCGCAACTCGAATGGAAGATTGGACTTCCCTGGGCCAACACAAGAGGCATCCTGAATTCCCCGTCGTAACTCGAGAATCCTGCCGCAACTCGAGAAAATCCACGTGGTTCCCCCGTTATCGCAAGATGAAGCCCTTTCCCGCTACAGTGTCTCAGGAGAAGTCCCACGTTAGGTATTGGAGGTCGAAACGGTACTTGGCACCCTTGATGCGACCCACAAAGTTCCCCGACATCCCAGTCTCCCTCGAGAGGAACACCGAGGTTTTCCGGCACCACTTCCTCTGAGCCCCTTCTACCCTCCTATCTGGACAGGAAGGTCGACCCCTGCTTTGTCTGGAAGGGGTTCCCGACCTTCCGGTCGCACCTCAGGATGAGGCCGGTCTCACGACGACATTCCAGACGTGGCCTCATGGGTGGTTCCACATTCCGAAGGACCCCGATTTCCCGGTCCCCTCTTGATAAGAATCCGATGCCCGGACACCTCTTCGAACTCCACCCTCTGAATGAAGTCAACACGACGGGGCAGTGACTCGCCCGTGCATCGTCGGGAAAA
>NW_011397499.1:0-709 GCF_000754665.1 Bison bison bison | reverse complement strand
TTACCAAAGTTCATGTTCCTGGAGAAGAGAGCGTGTACTTCTGCATATGTGCAAGTTTCCTCTCAGGGATGTTACTGTGTACATGCACATGCACACAAAGAACCACCTGCCAGTACGCTTATGAGTATGAGCTGTCGGAAGTGACCTAACCAGGTAATGAGAGTTGAATAGCAAAGCATGAACGTCATAGGGAAAGACTCCACCTAGACTCCAGCCAGCAAAAGCACTGAAGTCAGGGTACCAATCTCTGTTATCCCACCGAACAAGCAAGTTCTAAGTGGAGTCAGAATGGTGCACCAAGGATGCCTGGCAGAAAGGAGAGGCAGAAGGAAAGTGCCTGTGGGCGACCAGTGAGAGTTCAAAGATTCCAAGACACAGAACAGACAGCAACCTCAGACACAGAAGCCAAAGTGGGTGACCACACAACCCCTTGGCCACCCGGCTACAAGGACCGTTCTGTCCTTCTGAAGTGCCAGGCATACTTTCCCTGACCTTGCCATGAGCATGAGTAAGGTTTGCCTTTTTTGTGTGCTTTCAGTGATGGACCAGAACTGCAGCATAAGGACCTGCTACCTGCAGAGTCTTCCAGTTTGAAACATCACTAATTGAACTCTCTGCAGAACACATATATTGGTATCAGGACTACAGGATGGATGGCTTAGCTTGATCCTCTTACTGCTCCCGGCCCCACAGGTTTGGGCAACTAGGC
>NW_011397498.1:0-746 GCF_000754665.1 Bison bison bison | reverse complement strand
ACCAGCCCCGGCTGATCCAGGGTATTCGAAGGAGAGACGGCTTAGGCGAAGATCAGGAAACAACCTGCTTAATTAAATGTTAATTAAGGATATAAAGAGTAATAGAATGAGAATAGCTCAGTGAGGAAATTCAGTGAAGAAAAGAGGCTGAAGAATTCAGCCAGAAGGTAAGAGAAAGAACGACATGGTGAGACCAAGTTTCGGTGAACAAGGCCCGCACTTTATTTTTCAAAGAGTTTTTTTACCTTAAGTTATGCATAGAGGATAATGGGGGAAGGGGTAGAGTCTTGCATCAAACCAGGCTTTTCTTCCCTGCAAACTTATCATATGCAAACGCTTCGGTGATTTGCATCATCTTCTGGCCCGGAGGCCTGTTAACATTTTAAGACCTTTTCTTCAGAAAACTTATTTTTCTCTAAAGGTGGTTGGTCAGGAGCCACCCTCCAAAAAAGCATTAGATAAAGTTGCATTCCTACAGAGCAAAGGTGTTTTGGGCTATAACAAGAAAAAGAATTAACTCAAGGTTCCCAGGTTACAAACATTAAAGCTACTACTTACACCGATTATATTAATCAATACACTGCCAGGGACACAGCAGGTAAGGGATATGGAAACTTAGCAGCAAACAATGGCCCAACAAGTGAAAAACCATTCACCAATACAATTTCTAATCAATCTTTTAACTACTCAAAAGAATCTGTGTTTAGACAGTTTAGAACATCTCCTGCCTCTCACAGTTGGGAGGC